>NW_027327539.1:300000-448097 GCF_047675955.1 Chlorocebus sabaeus | reverse complement strand
GGGTTAAGTTATTTTTTGAGACACTCTCGCTTTGTCGCCCAGGCTAGAGTGCAATGGTGCGATCTTGGCTCACTGCAACCTCCGCCTCCTGGGTTCAAGCAATTCTCCCTGCCTTAGCCTCCTGAGTAGCTGGGATTATAGGTGTGTGCCACCACGCTCGGCTCATTACAAAAATGTTTAAAACAGGCAGGGTTTTGCCATATTGGCCAGGCTGGTCTCGAACTTCTTACCTCAACTGATTGGCCCACCTTGGCCTCCGAAAAGGCCGGGATTACAGGCTTGAGCCACTGCGCCCGGCCTGATCCTGACATCTTTGAAAGCTGCCTTCATGTACCAAAAGCCAGTCTATGTTTGAAAATCAGACTTGAAGAGCCTAGCAGAAGACGGATATACTTCAGCTAGGTAAATAACTATGCATATGTTAAACATATGGGCCAAAATCTACCCCAAATGTTAACTCTTCTGCTTTATGTTTTATATCCATTTATGGTTATTCTTTCAGTATTAAGATTTTTAAAGATTCTTTTGATAATTATGGACAAATTACTAAAAAACCTCAGCTGCATTTGTAACACTTTAAAGTACTAATTGGATGATATTATTTTTCTCAGAGGCATTTTGGATAGCTACATAATTAAGGTTTATCTCTTTGCCAGAAATCTTTTTTTTTTCTAGATCAGAAACCTGAAAAGAAACAGTCCTTTGCATTAAGTGCTATTTCACTGTGTGACAATCTATTGTTGAATGTGAGAACAAGATCATCATGTATTTTTGGGATAATTCTTACTTCATAGTGATAATGCTAAGTGTTAAAATTATGGAACAATTTGTTTCTTTGAAAATTACTGTTTGCCTGCTCATCAGGTGGGAGCTGATGAGAACGTGAATGTAGAAATTAAATTGTATTTAGCTTGCAAAAAAGAAGTTTAAAAAAAAGCTTTTTTGTTTTGTGCTACTACTGAAATTGCTTAGCAGTGGAAATGAGGTAATTGCAGGCACCTAGAATTTTATATCCTTCACTTCCACGCTGGGAAGAAATTCTCCAACAAGCACAGCAATGTGACATTCTGATATAGAGACTCCTAGGCATCAAGCCCCATGGAAGGGGTGGTGATTACATGAGCGTTGGCGTTGATGCGGGGCACCCTCCAAGTTGGACGCAGGGAGCGAGCAAGGGCAGAAAGAACAGGCCCCTCAGGTGCCATGAGAAAACAAAGTGTTGGCAGCAGTGGTCGTGAGGGTTGGTGCCAGGGACCAGGAAGACGTGGCGGAGGGAGCATGTGCCTCAAGGCAGCCGTGGAACCCGCGGTCCCTGCAGTGAGGTCTGGTTTGCAGAGGACGTGGACGGCCACGCGGCAAGGCCTACAGACAGCTTGGACTTGGTTGTCTCAGAACTCTGGTGGGTGTTGCAAACGGCCCCACAGGGTTGCAGTGCACATTCTACGGACAGAAAGACGACGCTTGGAACTGTTCCCGGCACGAAACCAGCGCCCTGCGAACACTGGCCACTGCTGTCGTGACTGAGTGCTGTCCTCACTCAGGACAGTTCTGAACCTTGCTCTGCTCAGTTCACTTAATTGTGAACCTTGCTCTGCTCAGTTCACTTAATTGGGCCAGGAATGGGGTTGCCCTGCCTTCAACAAGTTTGACGCATTGCACGAGGACTCAGTCGATAATGTATTCTGTAAACACGCTCTCCCGCCAAGAGTGAGCGAAGCCCAGGGAGTGGGTGGTTCTTCAGTATTAGCCAGTTGTTTGTGTCGGGGCCAGTTGTGCGGCTCCCAGAGCGAGTGTGACCAGGAAGCCTCTCCCCCCGGAGGTGGCCAGCGTTCCTGTTACACGCGCCGTAAGCAGAAGGTGGGCACTGCTGGGGAACTTGCTCATGTTCCTGTTTTCTGATTGGAAATTCAAGGTTTCTGAGCATCCTACGTCAAATTTGTACATTGCTGAGACTGTACACATTTCAATACTTGTTTTTTTCTGCTTTTCGGATCTATACAGTCTGGCATTTGGCCGTGGCTTCCAGGACAGACTGGATGCAGAGCGAAGTCCTCTCCTCACTGTCAATGTTTGCCGATGTCTTTTTGTATAAAGTTTGTATTTCTTGAGACTTTCAATTAGGTTTTTGCTTAACTAGACTTTTAAAATTGCCATGCACATAATTCTACCAGTTACAATCATGAGCTGACATGGGTTTTTGGTTTTACTTTGATGAATGTTTCACATTTGCATGCTGGATGTGGGGGCGGAGGTCATTTATCTGCTTTTCATTTCCTTCTTGGTTATACTTAGTGACTTTCAGGTAAGGTGTGGAAGGCGTGGTACAGAGTGAATTGCAGGCCGCACTGTGGTTGGTGGAGGACAGGCGTGGGCTGCAGCGGCGTACACAGTGGATGAGAGAAAAGAGGAGACTTCCATCCTCGAGGGAAACACACAACAATTTAAAACACTGATCATCTAGCTTACATGAGGTCCAACAAATTCAGTTTGCAAAGTTTAACTTCCAAGTTAATGTACTAATTTTTCCCCTAAGTCATTAATTTAGTATCTTATGTTTAAATACATTTTTTTGTCTAAAGCAAGTCATAAATTCTAAAATGAATGACTAAACATGGAATAATTTTGGCATACAGCGCCTGAAGAGAAAACTGCCAGTATGCTAAAATATTGCATACAGATGCTTAAAAAATCGAATGCAGCATTCTTACAATGCATGTGCTTTCAGCATGTAACTTGGTGAGTAGTTTTAAGCTCTATTTGTAGGAATGTGTATCTTGAATATTTCAGGGCACCACTGCAGATGTGTGCGTGAGATGTACAAATACTGAATGTCCTTCTTCCTTCCCTTAAATAAAAATTAGCTCCTTTTTTTAAAATTTAAATTTAAATTTTTTTTCAAGTAAACTCTTGCTCTTGTTGCCCAGGCTGGAGTGCAGTGGCACAATCTTGGCCCACTGCAACTTCTACTTCCCGGGTTGAAGTGATTCCCCTGTCTCAGCCTCCTGAGTAGCTAGGATTACAGGCACCCACCACCATGCCCGGCTAATTTTTATACTTTTATTAGAGATGGGGTTTTGCCATATTGGCCAAGCTGGTCTCAAACTCCTGACCTCAGGTGATCTGCCCACCCCAACCTCCCGAAGTGCTGGGATTACAGGCGTGCGCCATCGTGCCCAGCCAATTCCCTTCTGTACTGATTTATACAGTTGTTTTTACTTTTCGTTTTTTTGAGACAGGGTCTCACTCTGTCGCCCAAGCTGGAGTGCAGTGACGCAAATCTTGGCTGACTGCAGCCTTCCCCTCCTGAGGTCAGGTATCCTCCCACCTCAGCTTCCTGAGTAGCTGGGAATAGACACATGTCACCACGCCCAGCTAATTTTTTTTTTTCTTGTATTTTTTGTATTTTTAGTAGAGACAGCGTTTTGCCATGTTTTCCAGGCTGGTCTTGAGCTCCTGGACTGAAGCGATCTGCCCGCCTCAGCCTCCCAAACTGCTGGGATGACAGGTGTGAGCACCACATCTGGCCCAATTTTTTTTCCTTCCAGGATTAGAAGGAGACTTTCAGAAAACCCTTCAACCTTACAAACTTAATTTTCCGTAATAATATGCCTCTAGGATAAAAACAAGACAGAAACAAAGAAGTATGTGTGGACTACAGTTAAAAATTTTTAAGGCAATGTAGCTTAGGAGAGTTGACATTTACAAAGAGCAGGAGGTCCATTCAGTGCCCTCTAGGCATTGGGAACGGCGGGCTGTGGGCAACCCTAACGTGTGCGGCGTCCTGAGACGTGATCGTGGCGCTCACGCTTTTACCGAGGGCCTCCCCCCGGAGTACCCGAGGCCCTTCTTCTGCAGTCGGCCAGCTAGGCAGCAGCTGCTGGAGAAGGAACACACAGTAAAAGACAGATGTACACGGTGTTATTGTGGCAGAGAGGTTAAAACCAGGCTCACTCTGTTCTTACTGTTTTAAAAAGCTACTAATGAAGTCCTTAAATATGTATTGCATTTCAGGATTTTAAAGCAGTGGTGGATGTGTCTGTGTTTCTCTCTAGCTCCCGTTCGGGTGCTCCCTGCGAAGAGAGCTCAGAGATGCCACGTTTTCTTGTTGAGATGACGGGGCCTGGAGAGGTGTGAACCCCGTGATGGGGGTTGACTGACCTGTGGGGAGGCTGGGTCAGCGTGGGGATCCACCCCCACTCCAGGTTCCTGTAGGAAATCCACAGTTCTAAGTCTTTCTGATATGGGTAAGATGAACCTGGAAGAGGTGTTATTTTTTAAGAAGTAAGTGCCATGCTCTTTTTTCCTCATACTTCTCCGTGTTTAAGCAGCATTGAAGGATAAGGCACTACTAGCATGTTGGCTTGGAAACAACCTTGTTGGTTATTTTACGTTGAATCTGATATTAAGGTTGTCTGGTAACAGAAGTTTTCCTTTAACAACATGGAACTCTGTTGAATCTGTTGCCCCATTGGCTGAGCCGTCTGAAGTCCGTGCGGTGGCAGCTGAAAACGCCGCTTCCCCTTGGAGGAAGCCTCTGGCTTGGCAGGAGGCACCGCCCTTGATTGAGGGAGTGAGGCGCCTTTGCAGGGCCCCCCACACCGCACCTGCGGTTCTCTCCTGCCCCTGTTGGCTGGCCAAGCAGCCTCGCGACAGTGTGCTCAGCGTGAACGTTCACGGGGCAGGTCAAGGCTTTTGTTCCAGAAACACTGACTTTGGAAATGGCCCGTCGTGTGTGTTGAGCATGGCGAGAAAGACTTACGTGTGTTTCAACTTCTTGAACAAAGCAAGTTGATGTTTCGAAGGCTAATGACTTTGCTATGATCAATATTCAGGAGAAAATAGGGTTTGATGAAATAGAAAGACAGGAGTGGCAAGTGACATGCTTGTGCCCCGTATGACTAAGCGATGACCTGGCCCTTCCACACCACGGCCTCTGAGCAGCCAGCATTGCAGATACTGGGTCAATTTAGATGGGACTCCTGGAACTGTCAGCCACCCGGGAGAAATATGAGTAGTTCTGTGTGCCCACGATCATGGTTCCCGCTACTGTGTCCAACAATGTGCCAGGTTCCGATTTCAGCATCGGGGCAGACACAGCCCTGAACGCTATCACCGACGTAAGTCCGTGTGTGCCTCAACAGACGGGCGCCGGCTGACGCTAACCCGAGGGCCCCGGCCCTTTTTATCTACCAGTGCGCTAGAAACAGCCTTTTACAAATACCATGAATGAGAGCTTCTCGTTATTCCTCCTCCGCTAGAAAATGTTTTTAGACTCTGAGCATTTTTTATCTCATTCTCAAAAAACTTTTACCGCCTCTTCTTCTGTG
The DNA here is from genome assembly GCF_047675955.1 of Chlorocebus sabaeus. Lineage (NCBI taxonomy): Eukaryota > Metazoa > Chordata > Mammalia > Primates > Cercopithecidae > Chlorocebus > Chlorocebus sabaeus. Next base: position 442,770 of record NW_027327539.1, on the reverse strand, counting down.
TGGCCACCAGCGGGGACGTAGCATGGCCAATACCCCGGGAGTGCCCGTGAGTACCTGCAGTGCTGAGGAGGGCTGGGCCACAGTCTCCTGTGATTGCACCAGCATTAAAATCTGCTTTTTTTTTTGTAAATGCTGAGCCTAAATTTTCTTTAAACCTCCAATACCCATTATGATGAACCCCTGCCTTGATGCTGAGGGTAGAAATTGAACTGAATATTTTATAATTGTAGTCATTGTCCTGAACGCACCATTGCATTTGTTATTTCTTCGGTCTTGGCTGTTGACCTCATTTTCCCCTGTGTAAACCGGGGATGTTAAATTACATCTAAGGCAATATTGGGGCTAGTTGAGTATTTTGCCAAGAGACAATAATAAAACATAGAAATATATTCTTCTGGTTTTTTTGTTTCGTTTTGTTTTGTTTTGTTTCTTTGTGAGACAAGGTCTTACTCTGTCACCCAGGCTTGAGTGCGGTGTTGTGATCTCGGCTCACTGCAGCTTCAACCTCCTGGACTCAGGTGATCCTCCCACCTCAGCCTCCTGAGTACCTGGGACCACAGGCACGTGCCACCATTCCCAGCTATTCACGTGGGAGTCTGAAGATCCGTACCTAATGCAGGAAGCATTTCATTTTTTTTTTTAATTTTAATGTCTAAAATTTTTCGCTAATTCTCAAGTTTTAATTTTTCTTGTCCAACTTAGTTCTCACGAATATTTTTCAGTTTTTCTTTGCCTTTTTTTTTTTTTTTTTTTTTTTTGTAAACCCTTGGCATGAAACTTATTTCTAGCACTGGTAAATAAAAAAAAGCATTTAACATACAGCACCTGTAGTAAGTAACGTTTAGCACTCGTTTCTTGCTTTTCTGAGCGTCTTAAACTCTCTTCACTTTCTTTGCGAAGGAAATCTGCCCAGGTTTTCCCGTGTTCACTGGCTTTGGGGGCAACTTTCACCTTATTTTTGGCAGTCACTAATCTCTGACCTAGACGTTGCTTCTGTTCTCCTGGTGATGGGTGTCACGGCTTTGCTGCTGCGGGGCCGGCCCGGCTCTGGGCTGACCTTCACGCTGGGAACATGGACATGAGTGTCTTGTTTCAAAGAGGGGATTCCAGCATGGCTTTCGCTGCTCTTTCTCCAGCTTTAGCTGGATTTTTGGGTCTGTGAAAGTTGGGTGTGCAATGGGAGGGATTGAAGCTTCTTTTTTTTTTCTCCTAATTGTTACCTAATTGAATCTTACCCAGAGAGAATGGGTGAATTTGAGAGCAATCACTGCAGTTAGTTGAGCATCTGAAAGATGTGGGACAAAGCTGGTGTTGCGCTCCCTGTGACTTTTTTATTTTCAAGTTTCCACACAAAGTAGAGGTCCTTGTGGTATGTGATGTACACTTCCAGGCTTGAAAAAAATCTCTCTTTAATTCCAGGGTCCTCTGCTATAAATAACTTTCTATTTGTTGTTTTTCAGTTTGTAAATATGTAACAAATGTGTAGGGTCAAAATTTGAAAACCGAAATACGTGAGGCAAACACCCCACAAATGATCAGTTCCACCCGCTTTGACTTTCCTTGGAGGGACTGTGTGATTTATTACGTGATTGTTTTAAATTCAGTTTTTCATTCATTCGAGTTACTCAAAGCTAGGTTAAACAATTTCATTTTCTTTCTTTTTTTTTTGTTTTGTTTTTCTTTTTTTTTTTTTTTTTTTTTTTTTTGAGACAGGTCCTCACTCTGTTTCGCAGGCTGGAATGAAGTGATGCAATCACGATTCACTGCAGCCTCCACTTCCTAGGCTTAAGCGATCCTCCCACCTCAGCCTCCTGAGTAGTTGGGACTACATGTGCATGCCTGTAGAAATAGAATAATTTTGTAGAATTACAAAATTTTAATTCTGTAGAAATAAAATAATTTTTTTTATTTCTACAGAAACGTGGTCTCCCTGTGTTGCCCAGGCTGGTCTGAAACTTCTGGGCTCAAGCTGTCCCCTTGTCTTGGCCTCTCAAAGCATGGGGGTTACATGGATGAGCTACCGCGCTGGGCCTGAAGTTAACTGATTACAATAGAGAAAGAACTGGAGCGTGTAGTTAGTTGAGGCTTCCGTTGGCCAGGCACAGACACCTTGGTAAGGGTATGTGTGTGTCCTCATTGCGCTTCTGATCCTGAGCTCCGAGGAATGAGGCTGTCTTGGGAGTGCTGTGCTTCTAGTCTCGTGATGGGTGAGTGACGCCGGCCGATCAAGGTCACCCTGGCAAATGCAGCAGCTGCTCAGGAGCCGGGACAGGGATGAAAAAGCTGCTGAGGGTCCCTCTGTGGACGCCTGAAGGGAGAGGGACGGAGATGTGAACATGGCAGCTGTGTTCTCCAGAGTCCTGTTTACTGACGGCCAAACAGGATGAAGCCTGAGAAGGTTTGGATTTGGGTCTGAACTGGGCTCGTCTGGCCATAGAACAGGAGCTGGTGACGAACTCAGGATATGAGGGTGTGAGGCGACTTGATGTGGATGGCTCCGGGTCGCTCCAGCCAGTGTCCTGCAGCCGTCGGAGGCTGAGGATGTGTGGGAGTGAGCGTCTCTTCCCTGTCTGGCCACACCCTCTGTGCCCCATGACTCATGGCCTGGTCCTGGGCAGCATTTATGTTTGGGGTCTGTGGATGGCTCCAGTTGTTCAGTAAATTCGGTGATTCTCATTGGGATGATTGTGCCCCAGGGGATGTTTGCACCGTCCAGGGAGGTTTCTGGTTAGAACTGGGAGAAGGGATGCTCCTAGCTTCTGGTGCTGGAGACAAGGGACACTGTGGAAAGTCCCTCCAAGCACAGGGCGGGCTCCATAGTAGGAGTCTGGCTCAGGACGTGGCCGTGTTGTGCTTCAGAAGCCCTGGGCGGATCTGATACGGTGAAGTCGTCATTTTCTTTGGACACGTGTGTCCTCATCCTCACTCGTGATTTCCTTCTTGCCAGCATTGATGCTTAGCTGACGCCACAGCCCCTCAGAATCTATGCAGTGCTGGTGAGTGGGTCTTCTGGGCAGAACAGAATGAATGAAATACCTCAGAGCAGGTGCTACACATTCTCAGGATATGGCTGCAGGGAGTTTCGGTTGGACTCCTTTCATTCCCTAGCGCTGGCTGGTGCATTACTCTGTCCTGTAAGCTTGATCAGGTCACATCAGAAACACAGTAGGTGGGTGCCACGCTGCCGTCAGGTGTCGCGAAGGTGGCGGTGACCACAGCATTGAGAGTAATTCCTTGTCATAGTGGCCCCCCCCCACCCCACGTACCCAGGGGCCCGGCTGTGTTTGGTCTTGAGAGTTTTATGCTTTTCTGGGCAGGGTCTCCCCCGTCTTGAAGCTTCCCTCCCCTTTTTTGGAGACTGAAGGAAGGAGAAGAGGAGCGATAGGGAAGGAGGGGAGAGAGGATTTGCAGCAATGGGTCCATTCCCACAGATTTCAATGTGGAGTTAAGGAGCCGAGACCTCCCCCACCTGCCCTCTTGTGTGCCTCAGGCACCAGGTTACACACACCCTCTGGCTTCCAGTGAGGGCTTCTTGGAGAAGCAACCAGCTCCCCGCAGCCAGTCTTGGTCAGTCCTGAGCTAGGGCATTCCACAGTAAAGGAGTGACATCACCTGTCTGAAAAGCATAAGGAGCCCCCCACGTGATGGTGCTGACGGGGCCACATCCTGGGCACCAGGCCAGCGAGTATCTCCAGATAAGTGTTTCTGGCTGGCAAGCAGGCTGGCATTTGGATTGAAGTCCTGCACAAACTGCCATGGCCAGAGCCTGCAAGGCAGAGCCTGTACAGAGCAGCCCAAGAGCTGGGCATGTGCTGGGCCTGGGTGGACGTGGAGGCCATGCCATGGGGCGTGGGGGACCCTGCTCACAGCTCACCTCGTGGTCGCCCAGCACTGACCCATCCACCTTACCCTCCTACCCACCACGCTGTGAACTCACCTGCCACAGATCTCCACCCACTGTCGGAAGCCCTCGGCCCACACGGACTCCTGGCCTTGGGATGCTTTGGGTTGCACCAGGGCTGCAGAGCCTGGGTCGCTCACTGTCCAACTCTCCTGGGGCGATGTGGGCCCCGCCCTGCGTCCCAGCAGTAGCATTTCTGCAGCAGATGTGGGGATATTCACAGGAAGAGGGACAAGTCCAAGTCCATAAACAGTTGGTTTTGCCGCCAAGTGGATGACAAAAATACCTTGCTGTGTGGGGCCGCTTGGAGGTGGGAACAGTGAGCGTGTAGACCTGTCCTGCTGTTACCTTGGTTAACACCTTGAGGTGGAGTCTGGGAAACCCCGGTGCACATGGGCTCCAGAACCGCTCCCCTTTCTGACACCAGAGCCCATTTCCCAGTGGAACCCCAGAGCAGCAACTCGGGCTCTTGCTCGCCTGTGTGGCTTTGTGTGCGGCTTCCTGCCGGTGAGCAGAGATGTGGCGTGGGGCTGAGTGTGGCCCGCCGGTAATCCAGCTGCCTGCCTCCTTCCCTGCCTGAGCGTGGAGGCTGCCTCTGCACGATGAAGGCTGTCACTTGGTGTGGTCCTTACGGCTGTGTGCCCATCCCACTGATCGTGGCCTGCCTGCAGGAAGCTACAGGAATGGCTTTGCCTTTAAACCTGCTGACCGCCCCGGCCTCCCTTACCCACGATGAGATGCCGAGAGCTGAGCTGTCCCGCTTGTGACTAACTCGCCACTGCCTGCAACCTGCTCTGCTGCCTGCCTCACCCCCACCCTGCTGTGCTGCCTGCAGGCCTCCCCTTTCACGAGGACCTGGGCTGTGCCCAGGCAGTCCCCTGTGTCGCTGAGGCCTGTCCTGCTACCGCACGGCCTCCAGAGCTCCCCTCGGCCCCTTGACCCGCATGAACCGGCTTCCGCTGGTGATTCAGGCCCCTTCTGTCCCTTCCTGGACCTCAGCGCAGGCCCTGGGGCTGGCAGGTGAGCACCCAGCACCCCCCGCTAACTGCTTGGCCCTGCTGCTTCAGGCTTACAAGAGCGCGTGCGACATGGCCGAGGCGTGAGGCCGCCGCCAGGAGCTTTGCATCCACCTGTGTGTGGTGCCGGCCACGATTAGCAACAATGTCCCGGGCACAGAAATAAGCCTGGGCGCTGACACTGGCCTGAATGCTGTTGTCCAGGTAAGAGAACCCCGTTTCCTCCCATTGCTTTCTTTCATTTATTTTAGCAATTTGTTTTTTCTGTGCTAAGAATGAGCCAGATTTATTATTACTCTTCTCCACCCACCCCCACTCTTTATTAGCTTGACTTTATGTCGATCACACTGGCCAGAACAGGGTAAATTTTTTAGCTTCTCTGCCTTAGGGAGAATCGGTCTTTACTGACTAAAAGTGAGATGATATATTCAGTTCTAGGGGTCATGTTTCTATCCCACCTAGACTAGGGGAGCGGTGAGCACCATTTCTCTGGAGCCTGCCTCTCCTGCCTGCATTGACTAGCGAGGCTGCAGGGCCAGCTGTGGGAGCCTGCAGGAAGGGGTTTGAGTGCGTGGTACGTAAGAGCTCTGGGACACAGCCGTGTCCACTGGGGGCCGCTGCCTGGAACCACAGCCTTCCTGGTGAGATGAGAGGTTCTTGAGAGAGCTGAAATCAAGTCCTCCTGGGCAGGCAGCTTCACCAACATGTGCTATGGGAGGAGTGGATCCTGCTGGTGATGGGCGTGGTGCTGACAGCCACATGGTGGCCCCTCAGGTCCCTGATAAGCTGACCCACCTCTATGGTCATGAGCTGGACATGAGGACCTGTGGGAGTTTCACAGGCCTTTGCTGCGGAGAGGGTCCTCACTCAGCTGCAGACGGGACGGTGGCCACCTTGGCAAGTAGGGTCACATCAGTGGCTTGTCCGCCTTGTGCCTTCTGAAGAGCAGCCGCTGTCCTTTACCTTAGATCTTCACGTCCAAACCACCTCCGGAGTTTGCGGTGAAAACTCCCAGCCCTGTTGGAGACTCCTTAGTTCAGCTTGGCACAGAACCTCGGAAAACAGCAGTTCTGTTCCGGGTTGTTCCTTCAGAACTGACTTCCAGTGCAGGGAAGGGAGCGGAGGGGCCGTGAGGTCGGCTGCAGCCTCCTGTGCCTCCCACTCGAGCTGAGGGCCATCTCTCTCCTGGGCTTCTCCTTGTCGTGTTCCCTGGTGCTGTGCTGGCCTTGCAGAGGCTGGCCCAGGCTCGTTCCCTGGACTTTCTTGGGCCCCGTGCTTGTCCCCTGTTCATTGAATGCCGTTAGGTTCGGGCCATTGCTGGCTTAGCTCTCCTTTAGCACCTTGTAGATGTCCACACATGCTTCCACCCTCGCACCCCACACGTGACGCAGCACAACCCCGGCCAGCGGCTGTGCTTTGCTGCGGGTCCCTTGCTGTAGCAGGGATGGGACCCCCACCCCCTGCCCTGTCTGGCCACCGACTTCAGTAGAGGCTCGGCTGCCGTGAGGGATAGCAGTCATGGGAAAACTGGCCTCCCTGCAGATTCACAGAGCAAAGTGGTTCTCACAGAGAAGTCAGTGGCTTTTTTCTACCTTAACGCTGTAGCAAACGCCACCTTATCTTTCACCACCAATTTATAGTTCTTTACACCCACGGAGCAACGTGCCGGTGATGTTTGAACTGTAGCCTGGGCTCTCGCTCCCATGGGACTCCTTAGGGAATTTCCTAGCAGGATCGTGTGTGTGCCCTTGCAGGGGGTTGTGTCTGCCAGGCACATCCCATTGTGTGGCAAGAATGGCTGAGGTCACAGGCTCTGCCTGACGAGTGCGGCTCACAGCTGCTGTCCACACAGGGCCACGCTTGGGATCGGCTTTTTTCTTGTCAGTGCTACTTTGACTAATTGCCTGAGGCACGGCTGGAGTGACTTGCTATTTTTAGAGGCTAATTCAGGCTTCAGATGCCATCTAGGTAATGAGGAGAGAGTTCAGGAAAGCTGTATCTAAGCTCCAGCAAAGGCGGGTTCTTCCATCCCAGCTTTCACTGCGTTTACAATGAGAGGAGCACACGGTCGGGGGCGTGGCTCAGGTGTCAGGGCTGCGCTGTTCCACGCACCCACAGCAGCAGCCTGGCGGGAGCAGAACTCAGACACTCTCGGGCACAAATCAGCCTCTTGGGAGAGCTGTTTTGCCTGCGGAATTCTTTTGCCATTAAGTGGTTGATGTCATTCTTTGAATGAGTGACAGTAATTCCCCACCTCAGGGTGGGCTGCGGGGGAGATTCAGTAGGAAAAATAACCCATGAGGCTTTGTGCCTCTGGGGGTCCTGACGCCCCACCCACATTTTCCTTCCCATGCCCAGGATTCTCTAACACCAAGGGCAAGTCTTAAAGCCTTATGGCATCTTAAGTCTTAGATCGCAATTAGAGAGAGAGCCGGTACAGGTGGAACAGTGACACCCTCAGAATTCTGCACTGGCCCTTCAAGAAGGCAGTTGTGGGCTCTTTGGACCCTTGACGGGCTTCTGTCCTCTGTCCTTCCTAAGCACAAAGACAGGAATTCTTCCCATTGCCTGTTTCTCTCCCCACCTCGGCTTCTACACAATGCAAAGTGGCCCGCTAACTAGAGCCCGTGTTCAGTTTTGAATACATCAACCAATTATTTTGGGAGGAAAAGAATCTGTCAAACGAAGTATAGGTTGGAATGGTTTAATCAAGCCTGTGTTTATTCAACAAAGTGCGCTTTTAAATGTCATCCGAGGCACTCAAGTGAACATTTCCCAGTGGGTGTTAAACTTTCGTGCACAGACTCTCATATGGCTCCCAGTCTCAAGTCCACACCCCCACTTCATGCTTTTACTCTTGGCTGAGTCCCATGGAGGCCGGTTAGGGAATCCTGCAGGATCAGCCCTTGACCTGGACAGACGGATGGACAGACGACTGGCTGGGGAATACTGTGCTTATGTCATTCAGTGACAAGTATTTCTTGAGCGCCTGCTGTTTGGGCTCGGCCGGGTCCTGCTGATGGTGCAGTGGTGTGAGCCCAGCCCACCGTTCCTGCCCTCATGGAATTTGCAGCCTAGTGAGGACTGCAAGTCAAATAACCACGAGGTAACTGCAGGGAGAGACACCGGGGTGATTTCTATGAAGAGAGAACATGAGGTGCCCCGAGAGCCCATGACAGAGGGAACTTTGCGGTCCTAGAAACCAGGCGGTGTTTTCCTGAGGAAATGGCATTTCCCTCTGGGTCAGAGCTGAGGAAGGTGCCTGTGTGTGTCCCGTGGCCGCTGTGACCCTGACCATACACCTGGGGCTGGAAAATAATACTCCCTCTCCCACAGCTCTGGAGGGCAGGAGCCATGGACTGAGACCGGAGTGTTTGCTCCAGGAGAGTCCCTCGTGGCCCATTCAGGTGCCCAGAGCTGCGGGCCTTGCACGCCTTGTTCCCTGGCGCCGCCTCCTCCCATGTGGGTGTGCAGCATCCTGCTCCAGGGCCTTCAGCCTCTGCACCCCTCATCTGCCGATGCAGGTCGTGGCACTTAGGGCCCACCTGGGTAGTCATCAGAATTCACCTTTATCACCGCATGAGGGAACAGTCCCAGGTTGCAGGGATTGGAACCGGGATTCCTTTGGGGGTCGCTCTCCCGCCCACCACTGTGCCTGAATGTGACGCACACGGCGGCCAGCATATCCAGAGGCCCCAGGAGGACCTGGGGTGGCTGGAGCTACAGTGGGACCTGGTGTCAGAACCAGGCGAAGCAGGGATTCTCGAGAAAGGCTTGACGTGTACTTGAAGTGAGCAAAGGGTTTTGAATGACTGGATCAGATTTATGTTTTTTATAGATGGGTCTCCAGTCTGTGTGAACAGATTGGAGGGTGCCGGGGTGGGAGCTGAGGCACAGGTAGAGGCCCCGCGAGGTGGGGTCCAATAGCCATCCCCTCTCCCCTCCTTGGCTATTGGGAGCCATGGTGGACTCATAGCCTGTTTAAGATATTGTGAGTAATATTGTCTCCCCCTCTGGAAATAATGAACTCTTTCACAGACGGGTGTACACCTTCAGTGTATTGCTCAGGGAACAGTGATATAATTAATTATTAAACGTCAAGAATCGATTGTAATAATTATCAGTAATACTATCAATTAAAATTTTACCATTAATATGGATAATTATTTTAAATAGATGATGTCAAATTACCGTTTAATAATTATATCATTTATTAATGTTACTAATTTTTAATATTATCGTTTTTTGCCAGCATCACTCAGTATTGATTTAAGATTAATTGTTGATATCTTTATTTTATTAATAGTGTTAATATTAATACTCATCGTTAATATTTTTAATCAGTATTAATATTTAGTATCTTTATTGTCATTATTAATCTCGATGATTAACATTAATTTGTATTATATTTATTAATATTAATAATAGACTTGTTCCTCATATGCGGTGGGTAGAAGATGATATTCCTCCCAATATCGCAGAAAGTGTACATTCCTCTATGATGTTTTTCCTAATAACCAGGGGATAGAAGATGATATTATTGAAACTACCGCAGTGTGTGTACATCCTTTCGATCATCTTGTTCCTTCTATCCAGGGTACGAGAGGATGATATTACTCCCAATATCGCAAGGGACCTGGACCTCCACTGTGATATTTTCCCTCACATCCAGCTGGGGAGAGGAAGATATTACCCCTAATATCACAGGGGTGTACATCACCTTGTGATGTTGTTCTGTATATCCTGGGATGGAGAAGATAATACTAATGGCAATATCGCAGGGGTTTTACACACCCACTATGCTATTGTTCCGAACAACATGGTATGACTCCCAGTATCACAGGAGGGGTACATCCTCCTGTGATATTGTTTCTTATATTCAAGGGGAGAGAATGATATTACTCCCAATATCGCAGGGGTTGCACACACCTCCTGCGATATTGTTCCTAATATCCCGAAGAGGAGAGCATAATATTACTCTCAATATCTCAGCGGGTGTATACCTCGTTTGTAATATTTTTCATAATATCCAAGATGGGAGAGGATGATAAGACTCCCAATAGGCCAAGAAGTGTACATCCGCCTGTGATATAGTTCCTAACATCCAGGTGGGGATAGGATGATATTACTGCCCATATCGCACGAGTTATAAAACCCTTTCGATATTTAGCCTACGATCCTGTGGGGAGGGGATGATATTACTCCCAATATCAAAGGAGGTGTACACCCCCTTGAGACACTGCACCCAATATCCACGTTGGGTGACGATGACAATATGCCCAATATCGCAAGGGATGTACACAAACCCTGGGATATTGTTCCTTATATCTAGAGTGGGAGAAGACACTATTACTTCCAATAACACAGGGACTGTGGCTGTACACCCTTCCTGTGATATTATTCTTAATATCCTAGGCAAGAGAGGATGATACTACACCCAATATCGCAGGGGGAGTAAACCCACCCCGTGATGTTGTTCTTAATGTACTCAACCTCCCACCTCCAGGGATATCGTTTCTAATATCCAGGGGAAGAGAGGATAACATTATGCCCAATATTGCAGGGGAGTGTGCACACCCTCTCTGATGTTGTTCCTAGTATCCAAAGGTAGAGACAATGATGTTACTGGCCATATCGCAGGGGGTGTACACCCTTCTGTGATATCATTTTTGACATTCAGTGGGGGAGAGGATAACATGAATCCCAATATCGCTGAAGGTGTACAGACCCCTGTGCTGTAGTTTCTAATGTACAGGGATGAGACAAGAATATTGCTCTCAATATCACCGGGGGGTGTAACCACCCTGCCCCCTGTATGTTGTTCCTGATATGCAGTGGGGTGGAGGCTGATAGTACTCCCAATATCCCAGAAGGTGCACACACACCTGTGATATAGTTCCTAATATTCAGCGAGAAAGAGGCTGATTTTACTTTCGATATCGCAGTGGGTTTACACCGCCCCCAACCCCGGGGTATCTTTCCTAATATCCAGGCGGGAAGAGGATGACATGGCTGACAATATCGAAGGGGGTGGACACCTCTACTGTGATATGGTTCCTGATATCCGGGGGGTGAATGGATGATATGACTCCCAATAACGTAAGAACCGTACAGCCACCCTGGGATTTTGTTCTTAATAACCACAGCGGAGAGATGATATTACTACCAACATTGCAAGGGGTGTACCCCCCTCCTGTGATACTGTTTCTTATATCCAGGAAAGAAGATGGTATTACTACCAATATTGAAGAGCTATACAACCCCTATGGGATATTGTTCTAAAGATACAGGTTGAAAGAGGATGAGACTCCATCCAATATAACAAGGGGTGTACACACCTCCTGTGATGTGAATCGTAAAACCTAGGAGAGAATGACATTGCTTCCAAAAACACACGGGGTGTACACCCACCCTGTGACTTCGTTCCTGTCATCTAAAGGAAGAGATGATGATACTAGTCCCACTACCGGAGAAGGTACACACCCCTCTGGGATATTGTTCCTCATAACTTGTGGGGGAGAGCATGATATTATTTCCAGTACGACAGTGGCTTGACACCCAGTCTGTGATATTGGTTCTGCACACCAAATCTGTGCCCCTCATTTCCCATGCATTCTCTCCACACTTTTGGAACCTCGGGGGAGGCTTTGTCTTTGGTTACAGATGAAGAGACGAAGGGTCTGAGAGGTTAAGCAAGTTTGTTACTGGAAAGCAGTTCCGATCCAGACCCCAAGAGAGGTTTCTTGGATCTCACGTAAGAAAGAATTCCGGGCGAGTCCATAAAGTGAAAGCAAGTTTATTAGGAAAGAAAAGGAATAGAAGAATGGCTACTCTGGCCAGGCGCAGTGGCTCACTCCTGTAATCCTATAACTTTGGGATGCCGAGGCAGATGGATCACCTGAGGTGAGAAGTTCGAGACCAGCCTGTTCCAACATGGCAAAACCCTGTCGCCACTAAAATACAAAACATTAACTGGGCGTGGTGGCAGGTGCCTGTAATCCCAGCTACTAGGAAGGCTGAGGCAGGAGAATCACTTGAACCCAGGAGGTGGAGGTTGTAGTGAGCCAAGATCACGCCACTGCATTCCAGTTCAGCCAATAGAGCGGGACTCCATCTCAAAAAAAAAAATAAAAAAATAAAAAGAAAGAAAGAAAGAAAAAAAGAATGGCTGCTCCATAGGCAGAGTGGCCCCAAAGGCTGCTGGTTGCCCTTTTTCATGGTTATTTCTTGATCATACGCTAAACAAGGGTTGGACTATTCATGAGTGTTCCAGGAAAGGGGTGGGCAATTCGCAGAACTGAGAATTTCTGCCCTCCCTTCTGAGACCACGTAGGGTAACCTCCAGATGCTGCCATGGCATCTGTAAACTGTCGCAGCGCTGGTGGGAGTGTCTTGTAGCAGCTAATGCATTATAATTAGCATATAATGAGCCGTGAGGAGAACCAGAGGTCACTCTCGTGGCCATCTTGGGTTTGGTGAGCTTTGGCGGACTTTACTGCAACGTGCTTTATCAGCAAGGTCTTTATGACCTGTATCTTGTGCCGACCTCCTATCTCATCCTGTGACTAAGAATACCTAGCCTCCTGGGAATGCGACCCAGCAGGTCTCAGCCTCCCTTTACCCAGCCCCCATTCAAGATGGAGTCGCTCTGGTTCACGTGCCTCTGACAAGTTGGCCTGGGTTGAGTGTTCCCTAGTGTGTGGTGGTTGGAGCTGTTCCTAGGAGTAAGAGGTATTGCCAGTAGGAAACAGGTCTCTGTTAGCCCGGGGGCTGGCACTCTGCACCAGTATGTCGGCCTCATTTTAGTGGTGACAAAACTGGGGCTCAGAGACATCAACTCCCTCATCCCGACCCCCAGACTGTCAGTGGTGGGCTGGGGTTTGAATGTGGGGCTTGAAGACCCATCATCTCCTCTGGTCCCCCAGTCTCTTCTGCCCAAGAGGAACAGGATCCCAGGATCCAGGCCCCTCATGGCACGAGCCAGGGTGGGTGGAGATGGGGAGGCAGAGTTCCAAAGCCCCCCGGACTCTGAGGCAGGTCAGGGACCAAGAGCAACCCGGACCTACGGGCCCCACCCCGAGAAGAATGGCTGCAGGCCCGGCCCAGCGGGCAGGAGGTCTGTGTCCTCACTCAACGTGACGGCGCTTCCGGCTGCTCCAGCCAGGCCGTGCTGTCTTCAAGTTTCCAATCATGCGGCCTCCTCTCCAATTCCCAAACCCAACCCACAGAGACAGCGATCTGGGGTCTTCGTGAGGTTTGTCAGCAGCTCTGACCCGCTGCTGGTTCTGGAAAGCTCTCTGCTGCCCCCTGCTGGGGAGGCTCAGGGTAGGGCTCTGGCTGCAAGCATGGGGTCCCAGAACCTCCTGGCTCTGTCACCTCTGCTGGGTGGAAAACCAACCCAGGATTGAACCAGCAGATGGGTGCCTGATTCCTTATTATCAGAGCTCCGCCTAATGGCAAGTCTCTCTCCGGGCCTCAGTTTCCCCTTCCATTAAACGAGGGGCTTGGGGGATACCAAGGAGGGGTAACTGCTTAGTGAGGATGGGAGGTTTCTTCTGGGGAGATGAATACATTTTGAAACTAGATGGCGTGAGTGGTTGCACAGGACTGTGAATGCACAAATGCCACCACATTATTCGCGTTGAAATAGTTGCATGCGATGTGAAAGTCACCTCATTTAAAGTGTTTAAAAGAGGGGCCTGGGAGAGTGCAGTGTACGTGAGAATCAAGTGAGACACCCATAGTCTCTGAACCTCTGTTTTCTTGTGTAAACTGGCAAAGAGACCGTGTGAACTGTGTTCCCTGGGGCCAAGAGATTCCAAGAAGGAAAACCTGGGATTCCTGGCTCTGGGATGAGGGCTGGGGGCCAGAAGGGGAGGGGCATGTGAGGATGGCTGGGGTCAGCCCAGATAAGGCTTTCAATACTGGGTAGCAGCGTCTACACAGGCGGAAATCCCTGCATCTCACTTCCCGCAGGGCTGACCAGTGGCCAGAGGTAGGACTGGCCAGGCTCGGCCCAACCAAGTCTGGGAGCAGAGGACACTAAGTGAGGGATCCCCGTCGCCACCCTCACTGGCCTGTGGCTCTCCTGACACCACAAGAGAGCTCCAGGAGCTGACCTTGGGTCCTAATGGGGGACACCTTCCTGGCTGCAGGCTGGCAGGGTGGTGTGGTGGTCAGTGTACTGGGCTCTTCGTTTCCGCCCCTACCTGCTGTGTGACGGTGGGCCAGACACCTAACCTCTCTGTGCCTCTATTTCTTCAATGGAGCCCCCACATTTGGGCACAGTGGCCTGAAGGTTAAAGGCAAGAGCAGCACGAGACCTGCAGTAAAAGCTCTGAGCAGGGAGAACAGGGACCTGCCCAGGGAGTTCCACCACCATCTCCCCTCTGGCCGCCGAGGAAACCGAGGTTCATGGTGACCTGGCCCAGGTCTGTTGGACTCAGGGTCCTTCTCATCCCCAAGATCAGAGGGCTGCCACCAGGGAAGGAGCTGGCCCCTAGACCCAGCCCAGGAAGCACACAGGGAAGGATGCCCTGGGGACTTCGGTATGTTATTGCAAAAAAAAAATTTATTGCTATATGAACCCTGCTTTCATTCCTCCATTTCCCAGAAAATGAGCCACGGGAGACACCAGGAGAGGCAGGAGACCATCCTCCTTGCACAATACCCACTCCCTTGGATGCTGTCCTCAGCGAGGGTGGCTGGGGTCAACCAAGGGGCCCACCCGCAGGGTGGCAGAGGAGGTAGGTTGACCCTGTGGACGTTGAGCTCGGTGGCAAAGGTCCTGGCCCTCTGGTAGAAGAAGAGCGACTTCTCGCTGTCCAGGAGGAAGTTGTGGGAGATGGTGGCCAGCCGCGTGTAGATCTTCAGCTGTGCCTTCTTGTTGCCCAGGTCCACGGCGGCTGCCAGTGCCAGCTGGTAGTACCTGGCTGCATCAAACGGGTTCTGAAGGAGACAGGCCATGCTCAGCAAAAGGGGGACTCGGAGCCCATCTTCCCAGAGGCCATTCCTGTCTCCAGGTCATTCCACATGTCCAGCCAATGCTGGCTCACCCCATGAACCCCGAAGCCTGTGACACTGCTGTGGTCTCAGCTGCAGGAGGTGGGGACGACCCTGATACCCCTGGAAGACTTCCTGACTGTCCCTACGCCCCACTCACCCCAAGCCTCCTGCCCCAGTGCCACCCTCTCTGCAGGCAGTGGCTGCTTTCCCCATGGGCTGAGGTCAGGGCAGATCCTGCCTGCTCTGAGAGTTCCATGCAGGACCCGTGGCTCCAAGCCACAGCAGGGGCACAGTGTTGAGTGACCCAGGCTCCCCTCTGGCCCCTGTCCATGCTGACCATTTCCAGGCCCTCCACGGGCCAGGCCAGGTAGAAAACCATCTCTAAGGTGTCCTCTTTGGCAATGTTCCCTGAAATATTGACAGAATGTGACTCCCCAGATATCCACTCCCATTGTCAATGCATCTTTGGCTCAAACTCACCATCGCTGGGATGGGATGCCATCTCCCAGACCTCCTCCTTGACCCTCCCATCCCCCACCCGGCTTCTCCCCAGGCTCCTCCTCCACATGGGGGTCACCTAAGGGACCTCTCTGAGACCCATGCCTGGCCTGTCCCTCTTTACCATCTCAAGATGGCTCCCAATGACAAAGTCCAAGATGCAGCAGTCCATTCCCTCACTGTCCCACCCCACACACGGAGCAGGGGCGTGAGAAGGCCCCAAGTCACCGCCACTGCTCATCCAATGCACCCGGCCCAGCCGAACACTGGACTCTGTGCTGGGTGCGTGGCTGAGCCTAATGTCCTTGCTCCCAGTCTGAGGGCCTCGGGATTGAACACTGACCACACAGGGTGGCCCGGGCTGTGGCAGAGGGAAGCCCAGGAGGTCCCAGACTCAGCCAGGGGTGAAAGGCAAAGGCTTCCTGAAGGGGTGGGGACTTCCCAACTAAACAGGAAGGAGCCAGCCAAAGCATATGTCTCTACATGTGCCTGTGCGTACGTGTCCCTGTGTGTGTGCCTGTGCGCATTTTCATCTGCCTGTAGTGTGTACAGCAGCTACTGAGTGGCAGGCTGAGCCAGGACACACCTAATCCACCCTATTCCAGGGCTCACTCTCATGTGTAGACTAAAGGGGACACCATTTTAGAGGCAGTTGGCAAAGATGCCCATTTACCCCTGCTTCTCTGCCAACCTTCCAGGTCCCATCCAGCCCGGCTTTTTCTCCCACTCCTCTGGGCCCTGGGTCCAGAGCCTCCTATACAAGGAGGAGGGTGTAGCCTTGGAAAGACAGCCGCCCTTGGGGAATTCCAAGGGGGCCTCCCTGTGGGAAGCTGGCCTGCGCTGACAGCATAGTCACGATGAGGCCCAGAGGGCTGTGCATGGGAAGGAGGTGAAGGAGGCCACTGTCCCCCGACCCCAACCATGGACTTTGGCCTCTCAGGTACTACTTGGCGCTTTCCTTTCTCCTGGACAGGCGGAGTGGGCGGCAGGCTTGACCAAGAGAGAGAAAGGCCTCTTCTGGGAGGCCCGTCCCCCTGGGTCCCAGGCAAGCCCCTGAGCAGTGAGCAGCGTCCCCCTAGGCCTGACACCTGGCACCTCCATGTCTGGCTGGGACTTGGGAGGCCACAGGGACCACATCTGACCACCAGGTGTCGCCAGCACTGGGCTGAGGCATATCGGGCCGCTGTAGGCCTGCAGTGGGGGATACAGGGCAGGGTCTTAGGGCTGCCCCGCTCCTCAAGTTGTTCTAAGGCCTCCAAGATCTCGGCCCCTGGACTGGAGTGCCCGGGCCCCTCAGCCCATAACGAGTACTGACGCGGTGCCGGTGTGATGCTAAGGAAGGGCGGTGCCTGCTGGGCAGAGGGGTAGAGACACCCCAGGTCTGAGTCTGCCAGTCCCAGCTCTCCAGCCCTGCAAGGCTGGGGCAGACAGAGCACAGCACGTCCCCTCCAGACACACCCGACCCGGCAAGGCCTCAGCCTGGCTGGCTGGGGCCCCGCCCCACTGCACCTGCCCTGAGCTGGGGTTTCCCTGTTTGTGAACCCAATGGTAAGATACTGGTCCCACCCCACCCTTCCTGGGTGATGTGAAGATTCAAGGTGTCTCGGGACTCCAGGAAGGAGTTGCTCCGTGCAGGCTGGCACCCTGCGCAGGCTTCCTAGAGGAGGTGCCAGGATTTGGGTTGGATCTTGCAACGTGGATTCAATGTGAGGATGATGCTGTCCTCCGAAATGTCCTTCTCCCGACCCTATTTTCTTTGTTAAATGCACCTTGACACTTGACTGTCAAGACTCAGCTTTGATGTCACCTCCTCCAGGAGGGCCTCCCTGACTACAATCCTCCTTCTTAACCCAGAGGCCACCATTGCCCACTCATGTGTCAGCCTCCCTGGCTGAGACTGAGTTCCTGAGGGTGGGGCCTGGCCATCTTGGGAGCTGAATTGTATCTGCTAACCTTGCTGGCTCCTCCAGCCGGGCATAGAGCTCCAGGGCGGCCACTGGGCCATTTCTAAGGAAGGCTGGAACCCAGGCCTCGGGGCTGGGTGGAGATCCCACTCCAAGGGGACTGGGAACACCCCGAGCCCTGCCCCTCCCTCCCACCTTCAGGTCGTAGAAGATGATGTCACGGAGCATCAGGTACACCTTCACGTAGTAGAGGTTCTCCTCGTCGAACCCCAGTGGCAAGTTGCAGAGCTGCAGGGTCTTGAGGTAGAAGTGCTCCGCCAGCTTGTCATGGCCCAGCCGGTGGTGCAGGGTGGCCAGCCGGTGGTAGGCCACGCGCTCATTCAGCCGGTCCCCTGGGGTGCAGGCCAAAGGGGCAGGTGTGAGGACGTGGCTCCCTGGGGCAGGCAGGGCACAGGCCCCTCAGGAGCAGGTATACAGACCCCAGGCAGCACTCGTGGCTTGCCTCCAGGCACCTGTGGTCACCTGGGCAGCTCTGGCCATTCCCTTCTGGGTTCCCAGACTCACTTTCCCGTCTGGAAAGCAGAATTAATAAGGCCTGCCCCTGTCTACTGTGAGGCTTTGGCAAAGTCGGACCTGGATGGCCCAGCTCTGTGTCTACACATAGCCACCTGCCTTTGCTCACTGGTTTTAACCAGGGGAGCCCATGCAGTTCAGGTGCTCCTGGGTACCCCAGCTCCAGGCAACCCACAGATGTGACATCTGACTCCTCCTGGGTGTGTCACGATCAGATCCCCCTACCTTGGGAAGTCAGCTGCACACCTACTGTGTACTGGTCCACAGGACACAAGGCACTGGCACATGTGGCCTGCCTAGGGTTCCCTGTCTCTGGAGGGGGACAGACGACCCTGGCACAGCACCAGGGGATGCCCGGCCTTAAGGGGCAGACTGCTGGAAGGGGAACTGGGATTTTATCAGCCAGAGAGCCGTGTGGTTGATGACGGTGGGAAAGGCACAAGACAAAGGGAATGTGCCACTCAGCCTGGCACATACAGGGACCAACGAGATGCCTGGCATGTCTGGAAGGCAGAGGGCACACTGGGCGGCCCTTGTGGTCAGCAGCGGGAACAGGCAGAGGAAGCAGAAATCAGGCAGGCAGGGAGCTCTGCACTGCGTGAGAGACCTCGGGCTGTGCCCCACAGCCGGACGGGGAAGCCAGTTGGGCAGATCTGCCTGCCTGGACAGGAGACCAGGAAAATGCAGCAGCTGTTTCAGCTCCTGGCCTGCAGACCCAGAGGCTGGGCTCTGGCAAAGTGTGGGTCCTGGCAGGGTGGGGGCTCAGGGGACGTACCCAGAGTGATGCTGAGTGCTAGGACCATGTGGGCAACCTCCAAGCTCTCCTGTGGCTTCTCCATTGTGACCAGGAGTGCCACCAGCTTGCTGCACAGCTGTAGCTGCGGCTCCACCCTGCGGTTGTCCGTAGTCACTGCCAGGGGCAGGGCCTGGTCCTACCACACAGGCAGGTGGGGTCAGGTTTCCCACAGCACCCACCTTGCGCAGCGTCCTCGTCAGAGCTCAAACATGTGCTTGGAGCTTCCCACACCCCAGCTACTCCTGCACCTCGACACAGCTCTGTGCTGTGGGATAACACATAGTTCAGACACCCAAGTTGGGGGCTGAAGAGTCACCTGAGGCCCATCCAGCTACTCCCGACAGCCTCAAACCAGCCTCTCCCACCTGAGCACTGGGGGTCTGACTGGGGGGAGCCAACACTCCTCTCTGCTCTAGAAACACCACACTGATCTGTGCCCAGGGCTGAGCCACACTGTGAGCTCAGAGGAAAGGAGAAGTCGTCCCACTTCGGGGTACATGCAGACCTGGGCCTCCCACTGATATGCTGTGTGTCCTTTGACATGTCCCTGTGCCTCTCTGAGCCTCAGTTTCCTCATCTGGAAGATGGGGACAGGACTTCCCACTCATGGTTGCTTGAGGTCATCAGGTACAAGGGTAGAGCAATTGTCACGTCCAGGCTCCGAGCGTTTTTCCCGGGCAGCGGCATGGTCATATGCCTCAGACCACCAGGTGCCCCACTGAGGCCCACCCACATCAGCCCACAGGCCAGCTCACTCGGTAGAAGGGCATGCCTTCCTCCTGCTCCCAGGGCCCATTGAAGAAGATGTCTCCAACTGCCTCCAACAGCTCCAGCCCCAGGTTGGGGTCGCCTGTGTGCACGTCCACATTCTGTGCCACCTGAAAGGAGACAGAAGTTCGCTCCAGACCCACACCTAGCAACGTGGCTACGCGCACCTTTGCCAGCCTCTTTTCTCCCACACACTACAGGTACACCTGAGCATTTTTCAGACCCTGTGCATGGAGGCTGCCCCCACCACTGGCATGAGGACAATGAACTGATGCGCCTGAGTGCCAGGAGGTGACTGAGCAGCTGCAGCCCAGGAGCCCGACACCTGTGAATCCTACCACCAGGGGTAGCCCTAGCCCACTCCCCCTGCACTCAAACCAGTCTCCGTGGCCCCTAGATTGCTGGGAGCCCAGCCCCTGTCTCCTTTCTGCGTTGTCACATCCCTGCCACATCAGCAGTGTTTCAGTGTTTGTGGGTGGGCCTGGTCCCCTCTTGGCCATGAGCTCTTGATCCCTCTCCTCAGCTCAAGGAGGTATACAGCAGGTGCTCAATAATGAAAGCTTCACCAGGCTCCTGGGCTTCACAATTTGTACCAGATCACACAGTGTTTCGGAAAGCCTCTGAAAACAGCCACTATGATAGATTCATTTTGTAAGGAGATGTGCCACGTGTCGCTTGGAGCAAGTTCTTCTGTGTGTTAACTGAGTGGTCACATTATTTGAGGATGTGCTGTATACCAGCAAGTGCTGTGCACTGTGAGGGGCCGCGCCTCTGCCCTCAGGGAGAAGATGCTGGCCACCGGAGGAGGATGTGAGGGAACCAGTTGGAGGGAGGGAAAAGGCACACAACAGGTGCTCAGCAGTGGCTTAGGAATGAGTGGATGGATGGATGAATGGATGAGGAGATGAAGACACATGGATGGATGGAAGGGTGTGTGGATAGATGAATGCTTGGATGGATGGATGGATGAATGGATGGATGGGTGGGTGGGTGGAATGATGTGTGTATGTATGGGTGGGTAGATAATGTATGGATGGGTGGAGGGTAGATGATGTATGTACATGTGGATGGATAGATGGTGGACAGACGAATGTATGGATAAACAAATGGACAGATAGATGAATGGAGGGATGCATTAATAGGTAGATTGGTGGGTGGGTGGATGGACGAACGGTGAATGGATGGATGGGTGAGAGGATGGATGAATGGAAAGATCAATTGGTAGGTGGATGGATGATGGATGGATGATGGATGGATGAACAGGTGAATGGATGGATGATGGAAGGATGAACGGACGAACAGATGGACGGATGGTGGCTGAATCAATGGATGATAAAGGGATGGATGGATGAACAGGTGAATGGATGGATGGATGGAAGGATGAGCAAGCGAGTGGATGCATGATGGATGGATGGATGATGGATGGATAGAAGAATGAACAGGTAAATAGGTGATGGAAGGATGAACGGATGGGTGGATGGACAGGTGAATGGATGGATAGACGGGTGAATAGATGGATGATAAAAGGATGGATGAATGATGGATGGATGAAAGGACAGACGGATGGATGATGGATGGATGGATGGAAGGATGAACAGGTAAATAGATGATGGAAGGGTGAATGGATGGGTGGATGGACAGAGAGTGAACAGCACAGGAGTCCTCCTGCATCCCTTGCCACTCACCTGGATGTACAGGTCCACCAGCTCGCTCTGCCGCAGGAGGTAATAGATCTTCCCTGCTTGCAGCCAGGCATGTGCCTCCTCTTTCCTCTGGAGGTCAATGAAAATCCCCAGACTTCGTTTGGTGTAGTCCAGAGAGGATTTGTAGGCCCTGGAATCACTGGAATCAGACACAGGTGTCAGAACAAGGGCTCTCATCCTCCTGGAACCAGTCTGCCTCCTCCCGTGGGTCTGATGACAGATGAATCTGGCATGTGGGGACTGGGAACGGCCCTCTTGTGTGTGCAGTGTTCTGCCCTTCCCAGGCTGCTGGGATGGCCAGAGTGAACACACACGGCATGGAAAAGATGAAGGACATCCTTCTGAGGGAATCGAGCATCATGCTGCCCTGTGGCAGGAGGAGTGTGCTAGTCCATCTCCCCTGCCTCCCAGTCATGGCCTGTGTCTTCTCCAGACGCACCAGGAGCCGTTAGTGTTCAGAGGCTATCTAGGTCGATGGTTCTCAAGGTGTGCAGGCATCACAGTCACCCGGAGGCCTGTCCTTATAGCTTGCTGGCCCTGCCCCCAGAGCTTCCGGCTCCACAGGCCTGGGGCAGGCCCTAGAACTCCCACTTGCCACAAACTCCTAGGTGACATGGATGCTGCTCTACTGGTCCAGGGACTACACTTTGAGAAGCATGGCTCTAGCACACTGTCCCATTTTCCTTCTGTGAACTTGAGGCCAAGACTACAGTCAGTCTCCCAGGTCCCTATGGAATCTGGCTCCTTCTCTGCTCTCTCAGTAAGTCCAACACTCAAGGGGCTGGGACTGCAGCAATGTCACTGGGCCCTATGGGTGGGGTGGCCAGGGCCATGGTTACCCCACCAGGTCAGGATGCTTGGGGGAAGCTGACTAGGCCAAATATGGGATGTGAGACCTTGAAACCCTGCCCCAGGGAAGCAGGTGACACAACTGGCTCTGTCTTCTGTGGGAGAGAAGCCACAGGTGGCTGCTGTGGTCACATTTAAGGGGACAGACGAAGCCCAGGAGTGAAGATTCGGGGCAGGCACAGGTAAGATGACAAAAGCCACCATAGTAGGAAGAACAGCCCAGAGTGCACCTACTGCCTCTGCTGGGGTTGAGGTGACCTTTGCCCCAACAAGGGAGGCTCAAGCTGGGACTCATGGGCCAGCAGCAGCCCTGGGATGACCCCAGGCCGGCCAGCTCAAAGCATCTGATGCCAAAGCACCAAATGATCAAAAGGAGAGGGGCTGCTGGGCCCTGGGCCAGCTTCCCTGTGCCCTTCTCCCTGCCCGCCCCCACCTCCACCACTGCAAAGCCAGCCCTTACCGCTCCGTGCCCAGGGACAGGTAGAGCTGACTGATGGTCTCCAGGAGCTGCCCCTCCAGCACCTTGTCGGCCACCTTGCGGGCCAGGGAGAGCTGGAGATCGTGGTAGATGACATACTGGGCCTCGCTGGGCATGACGGCGCTGTAGAAGTAGCACAGCCACTGGACGGCCCGCAGCTGGTCTGGGCAGAAGACAAAATGGAAGACGTTAGTCTCCCAGCATCGAAGCGAGGCTGGCTGGGCTCAGAGGCCCCTGCTTGCCTCCTTCACACCTCTGTGAGCCTGGGCCCCATAGGCGGGGCGCCTGAGCGCAGACAGGCCATGCACCTGTGCCAGGGCAGACGCCAAGCACACTGTGACATGGGCACATCTTGGTGCAGATGCTCATGGTACAGGCCGGCCTTCTTTACAACTCCCAGGGCCGAGGTTGTGGATGGACACAGAGTGAACAGCAGGGGCTTGGCACCTGCACCAGGCCATCTATTTCTGCTTCACAAAGACCCTCTGGCCAGGATCAGGGCTGCCTTCAGCCTGAGCTGATGAGGCCAGGGGCACAAGTGGCCCCTGTCACAGATGGAACCCTGAGAGAGCAAAGCCAAGCATCACGTCTGCCACACATGGCATCATGTTGGGGGAATGGGATTCAAAGCTGGCCCCTGGCGTTCCCACACATGCTTCTCTCATGCAACCAGGCTCCCTAGCCACAGGCTCACTGGCCTCTCCCAAAGCCTGATTTTCTAGTGTCAGAAACATTCCGGAGATTAACATAGGAAACCAGGTACGCCGAATGGACATCTGTCACACACGCCACCCAACAACAGCCGAATACACAGTCCTCTCGAGCACCCATGGGACATTCCCCATGACAGACCATGTGCCAGGCCACAAAACGAGCCTCAGTGAATGGAGAAGGACTGAGACCAAAGCAGAGGTGTTCTTCAGCTGTACTGGCACAAAACTGGAAATCGACAGTGAAGGAAATGTGGGAAATTCAAAAAATATGTGAAAACTACACACTCCTAAACAACCAGTGAGTCAAAGAGACCAGCAGGGAAACCAAAAACTAATTTGAGAAGAATGCAAACAAACGCACAGCCCCGGCCAGTGCGGTGGCTCACGCCTCTCATCCCAGCACTGTGGGAGGCCGAGGCAGGAGCATCGCTTGAGTCCCGGAGTTTGAGATCAGCCTGGGAAACATGGTGAAATCCCGTCTCTATATTTAAAAAAAATACAAAAATTAGCCGGGTGGAGTGGTGCACATCTGTAATTCCAGCTACTCGGGAGGCTGAGGCATAAGAATGGCTCTAACCTGAGTAGAAGTTGCAGTGGGCCAAGATTGCACCACTGCACCCCAGCCTGGGCAATAGAGCAAAACTCTGTCTTTAAAAATAAAAATAGCACAACGTATCAAAAATTCCAAGATGCAGCTAAGGCAGTGCTGAAAGGGAAATTTATAACTGTAAATGTCTACATTCAAAGAAAGAAGAAAAATCTCAAATCAAAAACCTAACCTTCCACCTTGAGAAACTAGAAAAAGAACTAAACCCAAAGTGAATAAAAGGAAGAAAATAATAAACGTGAGAGTGGAAATGGAAAGTAAAAATACAGAGAATGGAAAAACAAAAGAGATAACAGAACCGAAGGTGGGTTTTTTGAAAATAACACAATTGACAAATTGTTCACTAGACTGACCGAGGAAAGAAAGACGGGACACAAATGACTAAAATCAGAGACTGAGCACCATGGCTGACGCCTGTCATCCCAGCACTTTGTGAGGCTGAGGTGGAAGGATCGTGAGGCCAGCATTCAAGACCAGCCCGGGGGAACATGATGAGACCCCATCTCTAATAAAAATGAAGAAATAAAAAATTACAAACCCAAGTTTCTAAAATCAGAAATGAAAAGGAAACATTATTGCCGACCTGACAGAAATAAAAGGATTCCACGAAAACACTACGAACAATTGTACACCAACAAACCAGACCATCTAGACACAACAGCCAAATTCTTAGAAGGACACAAACTACCGAAAGTGACTCAAAAATGACCCCAAGGAAGCATGTGGGGTATCAGCCCCGCCCTTGGTCTCCTCGATCGTTCAGCGCAGGGTGGGGAGACAGGGAAGCATGATCCCCGTTCCCTGGCCTGCATTTCCAAGTCTGAATCCCCCAGCACCCCGGGGAGGGCCTCGTAGGAGGAGGTACCACAGGCTATTGTGCCAAGAGCCACTGGAGGCTGCAGTGGGGGCTGGGGCACTGGGTTCCTGGAAGGTCTCCTTCCAGTAAGAGAATGTCCCTGGGGAAGAAGCCTGGGTCTGAACCCCCCAACCCTCCTTGGGCAGATGTGTGGGACCGGGGCCCCTTCACACGGTCCTTTCCAAAATCTTATCCCTCCTAGGGCCAGGAGTGGGTGCCAGGCCTGTGCTGGAAATGGGCAGGTTTGGTCACAGCCCCTGGGGCTCTGGTCCAGGTCACAGGAGGCACCTCTGAGTGGTCTCACTATGCCATGACAAAGCGCTGCAAGACAGAGGGGACCCACAACAGTATCCCTTGTCTCAGCCATTTCCCTGGACTCAACTTCCTCATCTATTCTCTGTGGCCTAGATTTCGGACAGCCCTGCCCACCTACTGTCCGTTCACTGCTCCGTCTGCAGTGACTGTTCGATAGCACTCCATGGCTCCCCAGTGCTCTTGGGGAAAAGGCCAAGCCACAGCCTGAGGCCCCAGGCCCTGCTTAGCGCTCCAGAAGAGCTTCTCACCATCCAGCACCCAACCCACCCCCTCCCAACTCTGCACCTCCCTGCATAAGCCCTGTTCACTCATCCCCGCTCCCACCCCACTCATCCCCGCTCACACTCCCACTCATCCCCGCTCCCACTCCCACTCAACCCCGCTACCACTCCCGCTCACTCACCCCCACTCACACCCCACTCATCCCCGCTACCCCTCCCACTCACTCACCCCCACTCACACCGCTCACACTCCCGCTCACTCACCCCATCACACCCCACTCATCCCCCCTCACTCTCCCGCTCACTCACCCCATCACACCCCACTCATCCCCGCTACCACTCCCGCTCACTCACCCCTATTCACTCATCCCCGCTCACACCCCACTCATCCCCGCTCACACCCCACTCAACCCCGCTACCACTCCCGCTCACTCACCCCATCACACCCCACTCATCCCCGCTCCCACTCCCGCTCACTCACCCCCACTCACACCCCACTCACACTCCCGCTCACTCACCCCATCACACCCCACTCATCCCCGCTCACTCTCCCGCTCACTCACCCCATCACACCCCACTCAACCCCGCTACCACTCCCGCTCACTCACCCCCACTCACACCCCACTCACTCTCCCGCTCACTCACCCCATCACACCCCACTCATCCCCGCTCACACCCCCCCACTCATCCCCACTCACTCCATCACACCTCCACTCACTCACCACCACTCACACCCCACTCATTCCCACTCACTCACCCCCACTCTCTCACCCCTAGGCCTTCACACAGGCTACACCACCAGCCTCTCCTCCACCAACTATTACTTGACTAAATGCTCTCAACCCTCTGGTTCTAGACTAAAGAGGCTTCCCTAACCCAGGGCCAAGTGCTGCCCCGCCATCACGCCATTCACCCTTTTGTGGCTTCTGTGGCCTGAAGCTCACATTCCCACGCTCAGTCTCTGCCACCCGAGGACCCCACAAGCCCCATTTGTGGGTGGGGCCTGGCACACTGCACAACGAGCTGCTTTTGCATGAACTGCTCTGCGGCTTTGGGCAATCACCCGCCCCCGTGTCCTCTGTGAAGTGGGATGACAGGTGCGCAGGCTGCCAACATACCAAGCAGATAACACGGGCACAAGAACTGGTGTTCAGGGCCTGGCTCATGGTGGGGCCCGAAGTCCCAGCGCAGCCGAGCCTGCCTTGATCCCAGGGTTATGTCTAGGAATTCCCAGCATGCAGGACTTTCAGTGCCCAAGGCAGGATGGTCCCTGGGCAAACCAGGAAGAGCTGGCTGCCTCAGTAGGCCACAGAGGGCCTGGCCCTGCATGGGAACCGCCTGTCTCCAGGGCGCTTGCCAACATCTGCTGCTGGACATGGCTCAGCACTTTCGATGGTAGAAAAACCACCACTTGTTTCTGAATCATAAACCCCAGGTGAGCCCTGACCCGAGTGGCCCCAGAAGGCTCACAGGAGGAACTAGGGCACTCACTCTCCACATGGCCTATTTCTACGGTGACCAGAAGGGCCCACTCATAGTAGCCCTTGCCCTGCTGGGCTGGGCCCTGGCGGGTGCAGAGGTGGCCCAGCTGCAGGAGTACGTGGGTGAAGTCTCGGCCACACTCCCTGCAGGGCAGCCTCGAGAACAGCCGCATGGTCCCCAGGAGGTAGTGCTGGGCCAGCCTGCTGCCACTTGCATGCAGGCACAGGGTCCCGAAATTGGCCAGCACCACTGCCTGGTTCCTCCAATGGCCCAGGTCCCAAGCCGCTCATAAGGCGCAGTAGTAGCCCTCAGCTGCCTGCCTCGTCCGGCCTGTCCTCTTCACAGCCACGGCCAGCATGTTGGCCATTACACCCTCTGGTCCTCTCTGGCCACCACTGCATCCTGGACAGACTGCAGGATGTTCAGGGTCACCAGGCTCTGTCCATGAAGCACGTGAAGCCAGGCCAGGGCCACCAGGCAGTCCACGATGGCACGGACTCTGGTCATGAAGAGGCCAGCTTTCTTGGCCGCCCCTCGGGCATGTGCCAGGCACTCAGTCAGCTCCTCCTCGTCGCTAAAGCTGCAGAACATGCCGCTCAGCCATGGCAGTGCCACGTCGTACAGGCCACAGAAGCTGGCCTTGTACCCGGGGGCGTTCAGGAACAGCAGCAGTGAGCTCAGGGCCTCTGGGTCCTCCCAGTCGTCCTCAGCTTCCAAGAAGAAGGAGGGGTCCTCGGGGTCCTGCAAGCTCACGTTGCTGGATGCCGCACAGAGACCCCAGGACGCTGGCTCCAGGGGGCAGCCTGGGCAGGTCTTGCATTGTTCCAGAACATTCTTCACCTTCGACAGGGTCTCCTGTGGATCCAGGCCCAGACAAGATGGAGGTATTTCTGCAAGTCACAAAAACACCTAGACATATTAGAGTCCGGCAGTGAGTCCTTGGTCCACTGGGGGCAGGGTCCCCCCATCCCTGCCCTCTGTGTCCCCGGCGCAGCTTGCCATGAGCCCTTAAGAATTATGTGCAACGCAAACTCGGGGCCTGGAGCACGTACGAACTCCGGCACTACGGGGACAGAGAGAACACGCAGGCCCGTGGCCCGACTCTCCTACAAAATCACCCTCCTGTCCTGTTTTGTCGCCCACCTGACAGCAAGGTTTTAGGAGACTGTGTCAGAACAGTGACCCCTCAGAGATGCCTTTCCCTTTAGAAAGAATCAAAGCCTTCTAACTGGACCCATGAATATGCAGCACCACAACTACAAATGTAACTTCTGTCAGCATATTGGGCCCCCCGGTGGGGTACAGGAATCCATGAAATCCTCAACAGCCAATCAGAGCTATGGATCAGCTCAAAAGCTGCTATGCAAAATTGGTAAAGCCACCGACGGCACAGGACAGGGGTGTTGTACCCATGTGCCCAGCTCCGTGCAGGGAAACGGACCATCCCTGCAGGAAGGATGGGAAAGCTTCCAGGCCCCTGTGGCCACCTTCACCGTGGATGGTCTGAAAACCTGAAGCCCACGGTTCCTAAAGGGTTAACAAAGGCCAGACTGCTCCAGCAGCCCACTGGTGTCTGCTGGCTTTGGTGGATTCCTAGCCAAAGCCCCCTCCCAGAGGTGAGCAAACAAGCGCATTTCCTGTTGGAAAACCTGGGATGAAAGGAGGCATTACTGGGAAGGGAAAAACCTAGCTTTAAACCGACCCTCTGTTTCAAGCTCACATGCAAAAAATATGTTCAATACAAACTGCCTCCTTATTCATCTGTAAAGCCTTAGAATTAAAAAAATAAATAAATATGATTTAGAGGCAAATGTCTGACTTGACTACACTAGATTAGCTAAGAAATCGCCCCCACCCAGCAGAGGCACACAGCCCCTCCCAGCCACTACCCTGGCCTCCGGGGCAGCTGGAGAGCCACGTGCCTTTGCTCCAGTGACTTTGGCAGAGGGTGGAACCACCCCCTCCCTGAGGCAAACCTACAACAGCCTTCCCTTCCCCCCTGGCTCCCCTCAGGAAGGAGAAGACCCTTCAGGGACCTCAGTTGAGGCCCCTGCAACCTAAGGCTCTGAATTCTGCTACCCGCTGAGGGCAGTGTGGCCTCCCATCTCTGAGGCAGAGCACAGGGTGAACTGCAGCTTCTCCAGGTCATGAAAAAGGAACCCACAGCTACATGTGGGTCCCAGCAGTGGAAAGGATGCCCCATCTCGGTTGGGGACCAGGCGGGGGTCAGCATGTTCATTGGAAGAAATGTGGGACCTCACGGCCTCCAGTGTCAGAGTAGACGGGAGGTTCAGGCCCACCTCAGGCGATGTCCCTCAAGTCCCCGGCCCACACCACAGAGGGGTGACAGCCGCATCCAATGCCCACCGTACTCACCTCTGTCCCCTCCCCTGCCATTACTCCAAAGCCCAGCTCATAACCAGAGAAGCCTGAGCCACGGGCAAAACCTACCTTGTTCCTGCGGCTGCTCGGTCTCAGCTTCCTCTACTGAGTCTGGCAAGGGAGAACAGAGAAGCAATGAACACCCCCAGCCAGCACCTCTGGTCCCATGTCAGGTTGAGCTGGTGTCGGTGTTGCAGGATGAGAGCATTGCAGGGTGCAAGGGTTGAAAGTCATATCGTCCTCTTCCCTCCTGGATCATGGGAACAACATCACTGTGTGGTGTACACTTTCTGCGATATTGGGAGTAACATCGTCTTCTGTGCCTTGGAATATTAAGGACAATATCACGGGGGGACGTGTACATCTTCTGCAATATTGGGAATAATATTATCCTCTCTCTCCCTGCATACTAAGAAAGATATCACAGAGTACGTGTTCACTTCCTGCGATATGGGGATTAATACCATCTTCTCCCCTTCCAGATATCAGGAAGAGTATCACACGGGGGTGTACGGTGTCTGAGATACTAGGAGTAATATCAACCTCTCAGCCTTGGAATATTAAGAAGAATATCACAGGGTGGATGTACACCCCCTGCCATATTGGGAGTAACATCAGCCTCTCCTCTCCATGGATATTAGGAACAATATCCCAGGCTGGGTGTACGCCTCCTGCTCTATGGGGAATCATATCTTCCTCTCCCAGGATATTAATAACAATATCACAGGGTGGGTGAACACAGCCTGCGATACTGGAATTATTATCATCCTCTCCCCCTCCAGATACTAGGAACCATATCACAGAAGAGCTGTACCCTCCCTGGGATATTGGGAGTAATATCATACGCTTCTTCCATGAATATCAGGAGCAATATCACCGGGTGGCTGTTCATTCATTGCTATGTTGGGAGTCATGTCATATTCTACCCCTCTCAATATTAGGATCAGTGTCACAGGGTGAGTGTATACCTACTGTGGTATTAAAACTAAAATCATGCTCTCTGTCCCTAGATATTAGGAACAACATCACAGGTAGGTGTGAACCCCCTGCAGTATTAGAAGCAATAATATGATTAATTAGCAAACATCAATCATCGATTTTAATAATTATCAGGCTAGCCTCGAACTCTTGACCTCAGGTGATCTGCCCGCCTCAGCCTCCCAAAGTGCTGGAATTACAGGCGTGAGCCACGGCGCCCAGCCAACACTACTTGACATCCCTTTTTGGACCTCAAATTTAGCATGCGGAAAACACACTTTTGATTCCCCCTACTATAACCCACTCCTCCCATAGTCTTCCCGATCCCAATAACAGCATCTCTAGTCTTCCAGTTACTCAGGCCAAAATCCTTGACATCATCCTTAATACTTCTTTTTCTCTCTCTTGTCATCCAACCCATTTAAACTCTCCTTTCAAAATATGTGCCAGACCTAACCACTTCTCACCTTCCTCATCATTTCCAACCAGGTCCAGCCCTCATCATAGCACTCTGGGTTACGGCAAAAGCCTCCCAATCGCCAGGCACAGTGGCTCACGCCTGTAATCCCAGCACTTTGGTAGGCCAAGGCAGGTGAATCATCAGAGGTCAGGAGTTCAAGACCAGCCTGGCCAACATGGTGAAACCCCTCTACTAAAAATATAAAAAATTAGCCGAGCATGGTGGTGGGCGCCTGTAATCCCAGCTATCCGGGAGACTGAAGCAGGAGAATCACTTGAACTCAGAAGGCAGAGGTTAGAGTGAGCCGAGATTGTGCCATTGCACTCCAGCCTTGGTGACAAGAGCGAAACTCCATCTTAGAAGGTTTAAAAAAAAAAAAAAAAAAAAAAAAAGCTTCCCAACCCACGTCTCTCCTTCCACCTTTCACCCTGCCCTGCATTCTACCTTCCTCTCTCAAACATTTCAGAAAAAAAAAAAAATTATATCCACAGAGAGGGAAAGTACAAATGGGGTGAAATGTTTGGGGAATCTGAGGGAAGAGTATATGGGAATTGTCTGTACTATTTTTGCAACTTTTCCATAAGTCTGAATTATTTCGAATTCAAGAGTTAAACAAAGAAAAAAAAAAAAACATTATCTCCCTTTGTGAATCCATCCTGTCTTTCCCCTGGCAACTTAAGGACACTCTCAACTAACACATCTATTTTTTCATGAACACTAAAAGAACCCTTGCCGAGTTTTGACTTTCTGTGCTTGGCAGTAGAAGTGTGTGTGTGTATGTGTGTGGTGTGTATGTATATATAGAGAGGGAGAAATATATATATGAGTATATATATAAATATATACTATATTTACAATGGTAATGTATATATATATAAATATATGTGTATGTGTAGATATATATAATACGTACCCCATAGCTTGTCCTTAACCAGTTCTAAACTTAGTCCGAAAAACACACATCTAAGCACAGAATTTCAAAATAATACGATGAATATTTTGATAGAGGGATGTGTTGCTATGGAACACGCTGCTAAGACACAAAACCTCCTAGATGGGACAATGAATGAACGAAGTTTGCACCTATAGGCACCCCCTCTGATATCCCCTCAAACGTTTATAGTTATATGTATTTGCTTCTGCCAGGACCCCTATTTCATAAGGGTTAGTTCTAGAGTCTAGCAAGTTCCTACTACAGCTGGCACACATATGCCATTCAAAAATCAGTGGCGGAGTGAATGACGAGTTAAGAACCGTTTGTCAGCCAGTGCTCAGTAATACAACATGCACTGGTATGCAAATGATATTTTTGTTGAAAGCAACAGCAGGATCACAAATTATCTTTCCAGAGAAAGCAAACCTCAAAAGCTTCTTTACCCTACTAAAGCACATTATAAGAAGCTCCCCTTATATAAAAGAAAACCTCCTCATTCGTTATCAATGGCATGTAAACCTAATAAGCCTCCGTCTCTGATGACATCTCTTCCATCCCCAGGGCTAGATAAAGGAGGTTCTGGAAACCCTGGGAGTTGTGAAGGTGGCTCCCAGCTCTGACAGTCTTGAACCCTGCATGCGTGGAGGTCACACAGCAGAAGAACAACAGAGGGAAGCATCATCAGACTTCGAATATGTTTGAACCAGAGATAGCAAATAGGCTGCAGCCAACTGAAAACACCAGAGATTCATGGTGGCCACCTGAGGGGTTGTGCTCTTAAAAAACAAAAATAAAAAATAAAAATTAAAAAATTAAGAAAGGAAGGGGTCAAGAATCCATCAGGTCTGACTGAGACGTGTATCAGTGACTAACACCCCGTATGGCAAAAGTACTCCGGTGCGCTTTGGGTACTCACAGCTTCAGCAGTATTCAAAGGCGTGTGCTCCCCTAAGACTAAGCCACGGGAATACCCCCAGCAACACTGCCAGGAGAAACATCTCCCATGGATTTGGCTAGAAATACAGTTGTCTTTAACAAATTCACACTGAATAAATCCTGACTTATTAGAGCCTGTGAGAATGGCATTCTCAATGATAACAGTTATCACTACAATCTCCAAACATCTGCGATCCTGCAGGGAGGAGCTGTGACAGTGCAGGCCACAGGCCACTTGTCCAGAATGTTTCCCAGATTGCCTGTTACAGAATAAAAGAAATGAATCCCCCCCCAAGAATGTCTTCACTCACATTTAGCCAGTTGTTCCTTTGTGTGCATCTCTGTGCTAAAATGGCCATTCTTCCCCACAGCCTGAAGTCATATGCTAAAATAAAAGAGACTCACATGAAGCCAGAACCATGCAGATGCAAGGAAACCACCACAAAGGAAATGGGCTGGAGAGTGTGGCCAGGAGGATGGTACTTCCCAGGAAGCAATTACTTCATCTCTGCCCATGAAGCAGGCAGCTGTTATTGTCCCCCAGGCCCACGCCAGCCACTCAAAGTAGGTTCTAACCAAACTACCTCCAACAATCAATATAAATACACCACACAATTGGCTTCTGAAAGGACACCTTGCAACCAACAAGAAACTGTTAGCACAACTTTGACAAACTGTGCAACTAAAAACCTTGGAAAGGGATAAACACTGCCACATTTTGACTCAAATACTGCTACGTGGTAGCACCGCAATAATTCACTGAAACAAAAGAATGAATGAGGAATACGTTTATATAGGAATCAGAGGAAGCATGACTAATCATTTAAAGAAATAGGTCAAGAAACTGCTAGGTTCAAATGCTACCGTGAGACACTGTCAGGGCCTTAGGCAAATTCACTTCTCTTGGTCCTGTTTCTAGGTTCATGAAAAACCAGCTTTGGATTAGGGAATCTATTGCTTCCCCAAGTCTTCCTTCTGTGATTCCAGCCCAGATTTTAGGACTGCTCTCCCACTTGGTATATGAAAGCACTTTCGATGTAGAATAGCACTAGTACATTTCTGTGTTGAATGCGGTTTGGGACCTACTCTATGAGGCAGAATATCATCATGTAACTTTAAACGTGACGACAAGGCGCACTCTAGATAAGGATAACACATAAGATGTGGCCATACACCTGTGCATGCCTGACAGGGAGATGGGGAAGTCTCATTTAATGAAGCCAGGGTGCCTGTTGCACCTGAACATCCTCAGTCCACGTCAAGTTCACAACGTCCTTCTGACATCAAACCACAGGTATCACATACTTTTCCATACTTTCCACCCAAGATTAAAATATGCAGAGCACCGTGATAAAGACACCTCCATTCCCAGCATGTTGGCTTTCATTCCATAGAATTACATACTTTCGGTGCAAAATGGTGACCAGGTTCCAGCGGCAAGCAAGACTGGACTCAGTGGGGACAGCAGGCCCTGCAGGAGCCACCACTCCTGTCGCCACAGTCTGATGCAGCTGCAGAGAAGCTGTGGCTGAGGCCATTCACTTTGTGAGAGAACCGCACAGGAGGGAAAAGGTAGGGAAGAGGGCAATGTCATGCTTCTGAGCCCAAGCCAAGGAATCGCATCCCCTGTGACTTGCACTTATATGCCCAGATGACCTGAAGTAACTGAAGAATCATAAAAGAAGTGCAAATGCCCTGTCCCACCTTAACTGATGACATTCTACCACAAAAGAAGTGAAAATGACCGGTCCTTGCCTTAAGCGATTATATTATCTTGTGAAATTCCTTTTCCTGGCTCAAAAAGCTCCCACACTGAGCACCTTGTGACCCCCACTCCTGCCCACCAGAGAACAACCCCCCTTTGACTGTAATTTTCCTTTACCTACCCAAATCCTATAAAACGCCCCCACCCTTATCTCCCTTCGCTGACTCTCTTTTTCAGACTCAGCCCGCCTGCACCCAGGTGATTAAAAAGCTTTATTGCTCAAACAAAGCCTGTTTGGTGGTCTCTTCACAGGGACGCGCATGACAGGCAGGTGCAGAGCCAGGGAAGGACCAGTGATGAGAACAGAAAGGAATGCGTCTCCCTGTACACACACTCGGATTTTATGACAATGTGCGCAGGGGGCTGAACTGGATGCCTGAGAACATTCCTCCAAGTTCTTTTGCTGATTTTCTAAATATTGGTGTAAAATCTGAACTCAGACAAAATTTTTTTAAATCGCTTCAATCAACATCTTTGTCTAGTGCTCAGCATCATATCTACATGATCATCTAGAAAACCAACTTCTGTTCTAAGGCTCACATCTTCCTATTAAGTCCCAGGGATTTTACAAGGGAATGCACCTCTCATTTGCATCAAGAACACACACAACTACTGTTAAAGAAATGATTAAATTGCTTACATAATTTTTTAAACACCCAGATTTGAAATACAACAGAGACAACTTTTTGATAGCCCTGCTTTCCAACTGCGAACTGCGAGTGGAGAAAATAACCTACCATGATTTCTAACCAGTCAACAACCTGTCTTCCCTGGCTGCAGTAGGAGCAATCTTTCTGAGCTCAGGATGAAAAAGAACCCAGCTGGTTAGGGGACAGACAATCTTCAGTTCTCAGTGGACTTCCCGGGTCCCAAATCCCCATGTGACACGTGGAAGTAAACAGCTATCATTGACCAAGCATCTGAATGCTTATCTCACCTCGCCATCTGATTCTCCTGCCATGCAAATTTAAAATTAATAAGCCTGCTATTAGAGAACAGAGTTGGTGCTACATCTGTCTTCCTAAAATTATGGATAATTACCAGCCCACAATGGCTTCTAATCAGATTTGAGTAGTCCCTTAGACAGGAAGCTAAAGTGTCTCAGCCCTAAACTGAGAAGAAAACAGAAACTGGAATGCTCTAGGTTTGATTTTTTCCCCCTTGTTCTAAAGTTGCTGTTCACGAATCTCCTTCTACTGTCTTGTTTATAAAATGTATGAGAAACAGGGAAATTCAAAGACATGATAGAAATGGCCACGTTTTCTAGGTACAAACTTTGTGAACATTATTTTTAGGTGTTGGGCTTTTTCTCCACAAATTGTGAGCCTGGAGTACATTTTCTCCCTCGTGGTTACACATTCAGAGTCAGGGAAAGTGGCTTTAGGAGTAAAGAGGGGAGTGCAGTGAGAAGTGACCGGACACTGAGAAGGACAGACAGGGACTCTACCTTGGTGGCCTACAGCATTCCTGGGCCTCCGACTTTACTTTTCTATCTGTACAAGGGATCTAAAGGCCCGTGATTCTAGGCCATGACAGCTCTTCATACACACATACGCAAACATCACACGCCTGTGTGAAAAGCTGTGACACTTGGCTGATTTCCTGAAGAAGTTATCTTGTATCATTTCTACTCAAGTACTCCACCTCCTTCCAGACAAGTATCTGAGGATGATGGGCTATCCCACAGCCATGTGTGTAACCTCTGCTGCTTATGATCCCTGTTCATATAGCATTTTCCAAAAGCATTTGGTGTGAACTGACAGAAGAAAGAAGAATAAGGTTCTTTCAGCCCATTCATTCATTCATTCATTCATTCAACAAATATTGACTATCTATGTGCCAGGCACTGGTGATATAACAGCGAACATATATTTTTGTAGGTAGCGACAGACAACCAAAAAGTATGTTAAAGAGTGATCAATACTGTAGAGGAAAATACACCAGGAAACAGGAAAGAAGAATACCCCTAGCCACCCTACACTGGGGTGACGCTAGTGTTACAAAATGGAAACAGCGGCCGGGGGCGGTGGCTCACACCTGTACTCTCAGTTCTTTGGGGGACTGAGGCAGGCAGATCACCTGAGTTCAGGAGTTCAAGATCAGCCTGACCAACATGACGAAACCTTGTCTCCACTAAAAACATAAAAATTAGCTGGACGTGGTGGCACACAACTGTAATCTCAGTTACTCAGGAAGCTGAGGCACAAGAATCACTTGAACCTGGGAGGCAGAGGTTGGAGTGAACCGAGATCGTGCCACTGCACTCCAGCCTGGGTGACAGAGCAAGACTCTGTCTCAAAAAATGTAATAAAAAAAAAAAAATGTAAACAGAGAATAAGATACCAAAAGAAAGAACATGAACGATTAATTGTAACAAAAGCCTTTGTAAGCTGATTCTTTCCTTCCTGGATCCTTGTCCCTTACAAATGGAAAAAGAGGGCGGAGAGGGGGTAGTATCCAAATGATGTTGTAAGATGGCTTCGGGTTTCAGATGTCTGACAGCCATACTCATGTACTTCAAGGAAAAAGCTCTAGCTCTATAAGCAATCTGGGCAATGGTTTAATGATCCTGTAAGATCAGTACCATATTCTCTCATTTTTCATAGAGGAGGAAACTGAGGCATAGAAAGGCTAAGTAAATTGTCCATGGTCACAGGTGATTTAGAAACTTTTCTTCAAACTTTCAAAAGTTAACTACTGCCACTATTACACATGGGTTTTTGTTTGTTTGTTTTTGTCTGTTTTGAGACAAGGTCTTGCTCTGACCAGGCTGGAGTGCAGTGGCGTGATGATGGTTCACTGCAGCCTCGACTTCCCGGGCTCAAGTGATTCTCGCACCTCAGCCTCTCCAGTAGCTGGGATTACAGGCATAAGCCAATACACCTGGCTAATTTTTTAATTTTTATTTTTTGTAGGGATGGGCTTTCACCATGTTGCCCAGACTGGTTCCAAACTCTGGGCTCAAGAGATCCTCCCAGGTTGGCCTCCCAAAGTGCTGGGATTACCGGTGTAAGCCACTGTGCACAGCCCTACAAATGTGACTCATACAAAGTGAGAGCAGTGAGCAGGAAGAGAACAGAGACTTCAGCGAGTCTCCTGGCTGTGTCAACGCCATATCCCTCCTCCATACCGTAATGTGTCTACACCCACCAAGCTCCTAGACGTTGAAGGCAGGCCAGCTCAGAGACGAAACAGCAGTCAAGAAAGAGAAGATGCAGACATGCGTCTTGATTTCAGCTCGAGCGTGCCTCTCTGCCCTGCAGCTGCACAGGCAGAAACCAGGGGCCGTGAGTCTCAGGCAGTGTGTTCGGTTCCTGGCTGGTAATCTTTTGGGAGACCATCCCATACAATTGGTGTTACACTTCTCAAAAAGGAAGTGTGAGTTTTATAGAAAAATCGATTCCGTTTGGGAGAAAGGCCTAATAAAACCACAAAAGGATAACACATTCATACAACAACAAATTCAATTCATCTGTCACAAACTGAAATCCCAAAGCCATCTGGGCACACAGCTGCTTTTCTGAGCTGAAATTCAACTTCAGTTGAGAAACAGGTCAACTTTGCTAAAAAGATTTCTTTTTCACATGCCTCCAATAAAAATTCCTTTCCCTCACTTGTCATTTTCCAGATTTAATGACTCTGTTGGCCTTTCTTTCATTTAGGCTGTGAACACTGACTACATGTCTAATACCGCCAGGACTCCAAGGGAGGCACCCTAGGGAACACAGATGACCACAGCACAGCGACAACCTCAAGGAGCACACACAGGGAAGGCAAGATGATACAATCGAAGACTTCACACAGAAAAGAACTTGGCATCCATACCCCGTCCCATTTCTAGAAAACAACGATGCTGACTTAGGAACATTTACCGAACAGCCTGCAGTGTGGAGGCAGCACGAGGGGGTTCCATGCGGGGAAGAGCACCTTCAGAAGGGGGCATGCAAGCAACGTGGAGGCAGGAGACGCCCCCACGCACAAGGGCCAGCCTGGGGGCCTGCAGAACTGCCCATGCATCTGGGAAGAGGGAGAGAGGACAAGATACTTAAATGCTCCAAAACGAATAGAAGCCTCCCAAGAACCTCCCCCGAAATGGGGCAGGGATTTACAAAAGACCAAACCGAGCATGCGCAGTTACCTGAACATAGCGCCACCAGAGCGAGCTATCAAGGAAGAAACAGGGTCACTAGAAGCCTGAGCCTCTACTCGCAGCTCTGCGACTCATTCACCCTATGACCTTGGTGAAGGCTCTTAGCTTCTGTGAGCCACAAGAGAATCATGGGAAAACAGAAGATATGAAAGTGCTCTACCTTTTTCACAGAACTGCTGAGGGAATAAAATCAGATAACGGATTTTAAAATTCTCTGTGAATTACAAAGCGAAATGCAAACGTATGAAATCATTCCTACCATTAATAACAGTACTGTAAAATTAAGAGAAGAGTTAAGACCACAGCATTTTCCATCCCCCGACTCCCGAGAGAAACAGTGAGTCCAGCTGACGTATTTGGGCAACCCCAGTATCTAGGCTTTGAGAGTCTCAAACAGCTCATGAACTCTGACAGTATCACTCCAGCCCAGTGCTCATGAAGTTCTCCAAGACAGCCAACTGACCTAAAATACTACAGCTTTTTCAGCTGGACTTGAAGCCCTCCAAGCTGACAGCACAGCTAAACAATGAAGAAGAGGTTTTCTGCCACTAGACTCAAAAGTTGGCTTTCGTAGATTCCCATAGAAAGAACATTCAAGGCCAGGCATGGCGGCGCATGCCTGTAATCCCAGCAATTTGGGAAGCCGAGGCAGGAAGATCACCTGAGGTCAGAAGTTCAAGAACAGCCTGGCCAATATGGCAAAGTCCCATCTGTACTAAAAATACAAAAATTAGCCGGGCATGCTGGTGGGCACCTGTAATTCCAGCTACTCAGGAGGCTGAGGCAGGAAAATCCCTTGAACTCAGGAGGTCGAGGTTGCAGTGAGCTGAGATCACGCCACTGCACTCCAGCCTGGGCGACAAGAGCGAAAGTCCATCTCAAAGAAAAAAAAAAAGAAAGAGCATTCTTTTTTGCTGATGTTAAATTTCCTGTGCTTAACACAGAGAAATCATACAACACTGAAATCCTGAAAAACATATCATAAAAAGCATTTAGTGACTGAAAAGACATTCAATATAACCTGCAACAGTGAGTTCCCCTCCTCTTTCCAGCCAGCTCCACTAACGCTGTGACCCTTAACAATGCTTTCACTAACACAGAGGAAAATTAATAGGACCACTTATCCCTCTCAGCTGACAGCTAAACCACTGTTTCTCCCTGGGCTCACTAAAGATGACCTTTACCCAAAACCAGGCTGCAACGACCCTGTAGATGTTGACTAACAATTTCAAAATTCCCATATTCTTTGTCCCCTCCTAAGGAAGATGAACTGAAGTCAGGTGTCTCCAAGTCAGAACTAACAGAGGCCTTAAACATCAGATGGCCCATTCCTTTCTTTGACAACCGGGGGATTTAAAGCTGAGCTTATGGAAGAAAACAGCCTGTTTAGTAACAAAGCGAAAACCAAACCCTAGTCACCCAACCTCTGGTCCAGAACTCCTGCGACATTCCAGCACCCATACAGGATGTGTCTCCCTAACCAGAAACTCTGAAATCCACAACTTTTGAGTGCTGACGTGACGCTCAACGAAACGTTCATTGGAACAGCTCAGACTCTGAATTTTTGAATTCAGGATGCTCAACCAGCAAGTATAATACAAATATTCAAAAATCCAAAAATGTAAAGAAATCTGAGACACTTCTGGTTCCAAGCAGTTTGGATGAGGGATATTCAACGTGCATTTTTTTTTTTTTTCCTCTAATGAAGGAAATTAAAAACGAGGCCCAAGCAAAGTCATTCAATCCATACTAAAGTCATTCAATAGTTTAATTAGTACCCATTTAAAGTTAAGTGCTACCCGCAGATATTTAAAAGGATGAATACATACATGCCTATAATTCCAGAACTTTGGAAGGCCAAGGTGGGAGGATCACCTGATGTCAGGAGTCCAAGACCAGCCCGGCCAGCATGGTGAAACTCCATTTCTGCTATAAATGCAAAAATTAGCCAGGCGTGGTGGTGCACACCTGTTATCCCAGCTACTCGGGAGGCTGAGGCACGAGAATCGCTTGAACCTGGGGGAAGCACGTTGCAGTGAGCCGAGATCACACCACTGTACTCCAGCCTGGACCACAGAGCAAGACTCTGTCTCAAAAAAAAAAAAAAAAAGAAAAAGAAAAAAGAAAATTTAAATTGTGTTTTCACATGGAGCCGATGTTCCCAGAACACAAACCCTGCTCTGTGCTCCAAGGGCACACAGGGTGCCCCTTTATCTTAATGCTCACCATATTCCATGGCAGCCATTGGCACGTGTCTGTCCATCGCACTAGACTTCCTGTGCATGAGGCAGGGATCATATATTATTACCTTTCTGTCCCCAGTGTCTGGCCTAGAAGACACTCAGTAAATGATTCCTGAATTAAGTCAGTTACTAAAATATGTTAAACTTGTATTAACAAAATTGATTTAATAAGTTTGCCAATGCAGCGTTCATACCACACAGCTTAAATCTCAATCTGCGGATTTATCTTGTGTTCTGCTAGATTATCACCTATTAACATTCAGAAGGCACCTAGTATGTGCTAGGCATTACTAATTGCTGGGGACCTAGCAGTTACAAAACAACATTCCTTGTTCAAAGACAAGTTCTAGTATAAAGAGGAATAGAAGGAACAGGCTAGATTGATGAGAGAGCTAAGAAAAGGACAGGCTGCCATGGGAAGCACCTGGTCTTGTCTGGATGGTACACAGTTAACAAAGTCTGAGTGCTTCATATAGCATAAGATCATCTCCTCCAAAGAAGCGAATGAAGCTTTGATTCCCCAGTACCAGAAGTCACCATAAAGGTGTGCACAGCCACATGTTTAGTGTAGGAAGTGAAAGCAAACGAACAAACAAAGCTCCAACTTCCAGAGGCAATGGTCCAATTATGAAATCCTCTGGCTACGTTCAATTGAAATTCAAGGTATTCAAGAGGCCAATATTTAAGGGATAAATTAACCCAACCACTTAAAACTAAAGTAGTCAATGGGTAAACGTATAGTACCTTTTACACATTTATTAGCTCTTAATATTTACATTTAAATATGACGACGATGGTGTAATAACTTTATTAACTAGTTATTATGTGTTAGGCACGAAACTAAGCACTTTACACACACATTTACACGATCCTGTGAGATGATAATGACCCCTTGTCATCCCATTTCATAGATGAAAGTCAGGTTTATATAAGCTTAAAAACTTGCCCCAAATGACACAACTACTTAGCAAAACCCAGGCAGCCTGACTCCATAGGCCTTGTTTAAAGAAGTAATATTTATAAACTGTCCAGCACAGCGGTGGTACAAACAAGAGTTCAATCAATGCCTAAAGAGTACTTCATACCCAAAATCGTTTCCCGCCAATCAAACTAGACTTACTCTGGTTCTGCATAACCAACTGTCAAATCATTGTTCCATGAAGAAAAGGTGGAATGGGTAGAGATCAGAATAGAGTGAATAACTGGTCAATGTACTTCATGACAGGTAGTAACAGGATGTGGCATTTAGGCTATTTCCACACTTGTTTGCATAACACTTTTTCACAGTTCTAAAGCACAAGAACCATTCTAAGCTGGTGAAAGCGTAAGGCATGTCTATGATCCAGGACTCCAATTCACTGTGGATCAGTGGATCTCAACCTTTACTCAACCTTTAGGGTATATCAGAACCACCTGGGGGTTTTTAACAGCACTATAGCTGCCCAGGCTCCATTCCTGCAGATTCTATTTCAACTGGTCTGGAGTAAGCACGCATGTGTTTTTCACAGCCCCCCAGATGCAGCTAGGTTTGCAAACCACTGTCCAAGATGCTCTCACACTTCCGCTCCGTTCAACACACACTCACTGAGATTCTAAGCACTATGAATCGGACTAGGTTAACAAGTCAGGCTCCACTCCCTAATAATATTGTCAAAGAAAACAATATCAGAGATTTATTCCAGTCCAAACCAAATAAATTGCCGGGTGAAAAAAATGCCCTGGCATAGTTTGTCATACAAAACAACTTCCTGCGTCTTCCCGGTCCGTAGCCTAGACACTGACTCTGAGCCATGAGAATTCAGAATCAGGGGAAAATGCCAGTTTGAGGCATCTGCCTGCCAGTTTGAGGCATCTGCCACACTCCTAGCACACCCCCAAAAGCGTCCAGCTACATTTCACATCCACTGTCCTAACAGGGGTCGAAACAGGGAAGAGCAGTGCAATACAGAAAACAGAGCCTGCTGGGCGCCAAAAGGCTGGAGAATTCCAGTCCTAGCCCTGCTACCAATCGGTCTGGTCACTTCTCTCTGGTCCTGGTGTGGCCAACAGTTATGCGCGAGGGTGAGGCCTAAAAACACAGATGTCAGGCAAGCTCCAGCATCCAAAATACATAGAAATTAAAAAGCATTAAGGTGATATCAAGGAAAGTATGCCATCAACCAGAAAAGTAACTGAAGTATTCCTTTTCCCATTCTTAAGAAATCAAAAGTGGAAGCAAAAAATTGAACAATCAGCCTACCAAGTAGACTGGGGCAACAGAATACACTCACGGATTCTGTTCACAACAGCGGGAGTGACAGACCAAAAGGAGAACGGCAGAGCGTCCCTCTCCCCTCTGTCCACTCATGCCACCAGCACGTGAGTGCGTCCACATGCAGCGCCCAGTCTCCTGTTCCACTGACGCCAGCGTCCACTCACCACAAGCCTACTAAGTGCCACATGTGCTAGGATGCTCCCTCATCTCATCACCATAGACGTCCCTGCTGGAGGTGAGTATGTGACAGACGAAAATCACGGAGGCCTAGGGAGGTTGAGACCCGCATTCCCACTGCGGTGAGGGTGTGCTTGAGAGGGACCCCACGGCTGGGCCCTCCATGCCGCTCTCCTCAGTCATCACTCCCAGACCAGAGCAGTGAGGGTGAATTTTCTTCCTCTATTTTCAGCCCCTTGGCTGACCCACCGTTCCCCAGAAAGCTATCGAGTTCTGGCAGCTCTGAGG
This sequence comes from Chlorocebus sabaeus, assembly GCF_047675955.1. Taxonomy (NCBI): domain Eukaryota; kingdom Metazoa; phylum Chordata; class Mammalia; order Primates; family Cercopithecidae; genus Chlorocebus; species Chlorocebus sabaeus. The sequence continues at coordinate 399,518 of NW_027327539.1, read as the reverse complement.
CCACAAAGCCATAAACGCACGGGACACACAGCCCATCTGTCTCTAACGGGTCTTTTACTTGTCATGCTGGTCATTTCAAAGAGCAGATGGGTTAAGAAAGACTTGGCGAGTTACCACGAAATGACCCCTCCACTCCTTCCTGGGGGAAGGGTGACTAGCGAGCAGTCAGGCCGGCTTTCTTCCCCCACTCCCTGCATTCCTGTCCCCAAGGAGCCACAGACATTCCCACCAAATAGAGGCAGGAGACAGCCGCCTCCTTCCTACAGCTGGAGGGGGGAAGGGTCCTCTCGGGCCTTTCTAACTGCATGAAAACCAAACTGTGAGCTGTACTGACCCGGGCCTCACCCATGTTGCAGTCACGTACAACACAGGTGCCCAGTGGTATCATCAGGCAGAACTACGAATGTGCTTTCCATCGTTTTCATACAATGATTCCAGAACCGCTATCCACACAGTTCCACTTCTCACACATACGACGTACTTCACGGATTACACAGCATGTTCACCATGGCCCTCATCTGCTCCTCCCAGCAGCCTTGTGTGATCCCTTGAGTATGTTTTCCCATCTCCATTTCTTAAGAAATGGAGTTTCTGAGGTTATGAAATCAAAACTTTCCCAAGAACATCCAGCTAGTGTTAGAACCAGGATATGAGGGCTTCTGATTCTAGAACCGGTATTTGTGCCACTATTCCACATGGGCCCCTCCAGGGATTTCTGCCTGATCTGAAAATGCAGACAGCAAATCCGTCTCTCTACAGTCCTGGGGTTCCCTATAGACAAGAAGTCAAACTTCTAACACAAAGCTTATACTTATTTGGAAGGCTACCTGGGATATTTCTTTTAAGTTAGTTTGTTCATGTTTTGGAAAGATTGTTCCAATGGCAATGTGGGGCATGAAGTGTAGAAAGGATTCCATGATGAGACAGAGAAACAATTTGGTGGCTCTTACAACGGTTCAAATGAGGCATGAGGTGCAACCAGAAAGGACAGAGGGAAAATGCATTGGAAAGAAATGCAAAATGAAGTCCACTCAGACCCAGGATGGAAAAAAGGGGAGTAAACATGATGGTGGTTTCTAGTTTGAAAGACTGATGAACAAGGATGTCATTAACTACTACAGAGTGGTATCTGGGGTCTGGGTGCACCAGTTTGTTTAACCATTCACCTGCTGAGCAGTCTCCAGGTTGTTTCCAGTTTCCAGCCTTTATAAATAATGCTGCTATGAACAGATACATATAGGCTTTTGTGTGAACATAAGTCTTCATTTCTCTGGGATAACTGCCCATGAATGTGAGTGCTGCATCCTATGGCAATTGCACATTGAGTTTTTTAAGAAACTGTCAAGCTGTTTTCCAGAATGGCTGTACCGTCTTCCATTCCCACCAGCCAAGTGTGAGTGATCCCGTTTCCCCGCGTCCTCACCAGCATTGGTCTTGTTACTACTTTTTATTTTAGGCATTCTGATAGGTGTATAGTGACGTGCCTTTAGTGTGCATTTTTCTGATAGCTCATGATGTTGAACAGCTTTTCATGTGCTTATATGTTATCTGAAATGTCTCTTCAGGTCTTTTATTCATTTTCAAACTAGATGATTCGGTTTCACTGCTGAATTTGGATAGTTATTTATATATTATAGATATGAGGCCTTTATCAGACATGTGGTTTGCAAATAGTTTCTCCCAGTCTCTAGCTCCTCTTTTCATCTTTATTTTGCATTTTACATTTTAGTCTATGATCCATTTTGAGTTAATTTTTGTACTAGGTATGAGGTTTAGAGAAGAGTTCAGGTTTTTTTCCTATGAATAATCAGGTAGCCAGTAAGTTTTTTTAAGAGACAAGGTCTCACTCTGTCACCCAGGCTGGAATGCAATGACAAGGTCAGAGCTCACTGCAGCCTTGACTCCTGGGCTCAAGTTATCCTCCCGCCTCAGCCTCCTGGAGTAGCTGGGACCACAGGCAGGTGCCACCATGACCTGTTAATTTTTTTAGTTTTTGTAGAGACAGGGTCTTGTGCCATGTTACCCAGGCTGGTGTGGAACTCCTAGGCTCAAGTCATCATCCCACTTATATGGGGCCAGGCAGTAACACATGCCTCTAATCACAGCACTTTGGGAGGATGAAGCAGGAGAATCACTTGAATCCAGGAATCCCAGACCAGCCTGAGCAACAGAGGGAGGCCCTGTCTCTGCAAAACATTTTAAACATTAGCTGGGCATGGTGTTGTACACCTGTGGTCCCAGCTACTTGGGAGGCTGAGGTGGGAGGATCTCTCGAGCCTATGAGGCTGAGGCTGCAGTGAGCCATGATCGCACCACTACACTCCAGCCTGGGAGAAAGTGAGACCCTGTCTCAAAAAAAAAAAAAAAAAAAAAAAAAGAAAAGAAAAACTAGAGCATCACCCATATTAAAGACAGGTATTGTCTTTTTGATAATTTAATTACAGTTATATAATGGACATGTAAAATATCCAGTTTGGAAGTTTGAAAAATACATAACTTTAAGTATTCTTACCTTAAAATTCTGATTCCTACCTATCTCATACTGTTTACATAAGTATCACAATGCCGGGACAACAACTAAAAATGTGTACGAGGGAGCAAACTGAGCATGTATGCCTATTAATTCAGGTATATTTCCCCCTTATTACATAAAAAGGTCATCACGGCAAATCCCTGTGACTGTATCTAAAGCAAGCCTACAGTTTTACTTCTCTGTATTATAAAATGCAAGGCTAAAATTCAAATACTAAACATTTCCTGAAGCCAAGGGTAGTTTACCTAAAATAAATGCCTAGGGTCTATATAAAAAATATGAAAAAGCTAGCTACTTCATAGTCATTCCAATCTAAGTTCAGTTTTTTCTTTTTTAATTGACACATAATTGTGTACTGTACATATGTATGTAGTACACATGGTGATGTTATAATACATGTATTGTAGGTGATCAGCATAATTAGCATATCCACCATCTCAAACATTTATCATTTCTTTGTGTTGGCAACGTTCAATACCCTTCCTCCAGTTATCTGGAAATATATATATACACACACACACACACACATTTTTTTTTTTTTGAGACAAAGTCTTACTCTGTTGCCCAGGCTACAGGGCAGTGGTGTGATCTCAGCTCACTGCAACATCTGCTTCCCAGGTTCAAGCTATTCTCCTGCCTCAGCCTCCCTGGTAGCTGGGATTACACAGGCACTCACCACTATGCCCAGCTAATTTTTGTATTTTTAGTAGAGATGGGGTTTCACCACGTTGGCCAGGCTAGTCTCAAACTCCTGACCTCAGGTGATCCACCCACCTCAGCCTCCCAAAGTGCTAGGATTACAGGCATGAGCCACCGCGCCCAGTCTGAAACTATATATTCTTGTTAACTATAGTCATCCTATGTTATAGAACACTAGAACTTATTCCTATCCAGCTAGAATTTTGTATCCTTTAACACATTTCTCCCTATCTCCCTCTTCCCCCACCCTTCTCACCCTCTAGGATCCTCTGTCTACTTTCAACTTCAATGAGATCCACTCTTTTTTGCCTTCCACATAAGAGAACATGTGCTGTGTAACTATCTGTCTCTGGCTTATTTCATAATATCTTCCAGTTCCATCCACATTGCTGAGAATAACAGGACTTCATCTTGTGTTATGGCTGAATAGTATGCTACTGTGTATAAAGACCACATTTTCTCTATCCATCATCTGCTGTTGGACACCGAGGCTGATTCCGTATCTTGGCTATGGTGAACAGTGCTGTAGGAAACAGAGGTGCGGATGCCCCTCTGACACTGATTTCCTTTTCTTTGGGTATCTACACTGTAGTGGGACTGCTGGATCACACTATAATTTCATTTGCAGTTTTCTGAGGAACCTCCATACTGTTTGCCATAGTGGGTGCCTTAGCTTACTCTTACTCTTTCTCTTTTTTCTCTTCGAGACAGAGTCTCACTGTTGCCCAGGCTGGAGTATAGTGGTGTAACCTCGGCTTGCTCACTGTAGCATCTGCCTCCCAGGTTCAAGTGGTTCTCATGCCTCAGCCTCCTGAGTAGCTGGGATTACTGGCACCCGCCACTGCACCTGGCAAATTTTTGTATTTTTTTGTAGAGATGGGGTTTCACAACATTGGCCAGCCTGGTCTTGAACTCCTGGCCTCAAGTGACCCACCCACCTCAGCCGCCCAACAGTGCTGGGATTACAGGTGTGATCCACCGCTCCCAGATAATTTTTGTGTTTTTAGTAGAGACGGGGTTTCACCATGTTGGCCAGGCTGGTTTCAAACTCCTGACCTCAAGTGATCTGCCCGCCTCCGCCTCCCAAAGTGCTGGGATGTCAGCGTGCGCCCCACGCCCAGCCAGCTGCTCTAGTTTACACCCCCCTACAGTGTGTAAGAGCTCCCTTGTCTCCATATCCTCGCCAGGATTTTTTGTCTTTTTGGTAATACTCATCCTGACAGGTGAGATGATACCTCACTGTGGTTTTGATTTGCATTTCTCTGATTATAAGTGATACTAAGAATTTTTCTCACATATTTTTTGGCCATTTGCATGTCTTCTTTAAAGAAATGTCTGTTCTGTTGGGTGTGGTGACACAAACCTGTAAGCCCAGTACTCAGAACGCTAAGGCAGGAGGACAGCTTGAGCCTAGACCAGCCTAGGCTGCATAGTGAAATCCTAGCTCAAAAAAGGAGGAGGAGGAGGAGGAAGAGGAGGAGGAGGAGGAGGAGTAAGAAGAAGAAGAAGAAGAAAAAGAAGAAGAAGAAGAAGAAGAAGAAGAAGAAGAAGAAGAAGAAGAAGAAGACGACGACGACGACGAAGAAGAAAAAAGAAATAGCTTTGTCTGTTCAGCTTTTTGACCTCCAAAAATTAACAGCCCATTTTGGAATCTGATGACCTGCCTGATTCAGAGACAATCTGTGTTTGGTTCTACTCTGCTACTTCCTATGTGACTTTGGGAAGTTCCCTTAGCCACTTTGAGCTCAACTTCCTCAACATTAACCAGGAATAAGTGCCACCTGCCTCTGCTGGTTAACGCTGAGGACTGAAAGGAGAACCTCCAGAACACCACTTGACAATGCCACCTGATGGAAGCCCCTCAATGCGGGGCTGGTAGGATCATCTGAAGCTAAGTACAACTTTCCTTTCCACTTTCCCAGGCTCATTCTGCATACGATTAGAAAGGAATAGCGAATAAAGGAAACCAAAATACTTGCTTAATTTTTTATAAGAAATTTTTAAAAAGTGGGGGTGGTGGAAAAATAGGAGGGAGACGAGGGGAAGGAAAAGCAGCCGGTCACAAGTTCTAGTCCAGAGCTCATCCCCGGCCTCCTCACTCAGGCAATCACCAGTCCCCACCTCCTGGGGAGGGGTACTTTCTCGGCGGGCTTCACCCACATGGAAGGCACTGCCACAGGTGTTCAGAAACCAGGAGCACCTTGAAATGGGCAATGTGCTTTGGGTAGGAGACCTACAATTTCCTCAAAGAAACCACGGCACAAAAGTGACCCACATAGGAGGTAACCAACGGCTGTAAATACTTGGTGGCAAAAACTGATGTCATACCTTGTGTACAGGAGACACACACCAAATAAAACTTGCCAAAATAGCAGAGAAAAAAATACAGCAGACATCCAGTACCATTCTGTTACAGAAATATTTATATCCCAAAGCCAGGGACCTCTCTGGAACACTGCCTTTATTTCCATGTTTCATGGAAGATGTTTGAGTGCACTCACGTGTGTCTCAACAAACTTCCAGTCCCTGCTCTAAACCCTGTGGCTCCTCAGCAAAACCCAAAAACAAGTATCCGTTTTCCTTCCAAATGGGAAATTTCCTGACCTAACGAAACCAGCATCAAATCCACTTATTATGAGATAGCTGATTACAGGCGAAGCCCTCTAGTCCCAGGATGACTCCCCTCCTGCAGGAGCGGGAAGGATGGCCATAGCACTGGCCTTCCAGACCACATCTCCAGGTAGTTCGAAACCATGGCTGCTCAGGTGAGCCATGATAAAAATCTTAACCAAGTATCTCTGAAAAGTGTACATGTCAAGAGCCACACCTCGAACCAGACTCAGCAGAAATGGACGTTGCAAGGTTTGTTCAGAGACCTCTTCTCCATACCCCCTCTCCCCGGGACCTCCCTCCTTGCACTAGGGGTCCAGGGCCAATGGACCGCTCCCTTACCTCTAGCCCAGTGCATTTTCAGGAACAGCTCCCAGACTGTACCAGACCCTGAAATGTATTCACTGAATGCACTATTTCTTCAAATGATCATAAATCACCTGACTATAACAACAATTGTTTTAAAAGTTTTCTCTCTCTCTGTTGGGAATCGTGCCATGAGTTTGAGCAAGCAGCTTTGCTTCTCTCTACTGCAATCCTATCATTTGCAAAATGTTAACAATTACTGTGTTCACCCATAGCATTGTTGTAAAAAGCCTTAAGATCCACTTCATGTAGTCTGCCTGGAGCACAGACCCTGTCATATGGCAAACGTCCACTGAAGGTGAGTTATCTGTAGCTATTAGTACCTAGCACTCCAGCGAACAAAAGGAGTCGATCAGGTCTCATCGTATCACCATGAAAGGATGTCCATGTAGACTGCGCAGTGGGAGTAGGGGGACTCAGTGTTTATCAGGTACTATTTTGTGTTTTACAAAGCGTACATATATATTTGTAGGTACACTGGAAAAGATCTGGAAGGAAATACACCCAGTGTTAATAGTGACTACCCCAAAGACACATTCATCCAAACAAACAGAAAAACACTCACTATCTTTCTGTCTTCCATATCATTTGAACTATTTTCAATAAGCATCTATGGCTTTTGTAAAGTTTTTGAAAGGAATTTATTGCATTTTTTTCTGGAGAAACAAGCAGGAGCATGAGAAAGGTGGAAACAGAAGGTAAAATGGAATGGGACTCAATGGAATTGAGTCCAAGCCAGGCTCAGCAGGCACACGAACCACACACCTCTCACTACAACTCAACACCAGCTCTCTCTTCTCTTGATCCAATGGCCCAAGACTTAGAGATAAAATGTTTATTGTGATCACATCAATCACACCACGGAGCTTGGAACCACCCTTCAAACTCCTCTGGTTCTGTGTACCTGCCCAGGGCTGTTAGCTTTCCTCCTGTGTCTTTGGCTGGCCTGTAATCCCCTAGTGGTGGAAATGCACCCTGACACTTAGCCATCATCCCTACAACACTCAGCACCGCATAGAGACCAGGGCAGTGATGTCCACTCGGACTGTGATTCTACTTATAAAGCAAAGGACCAGGGACCAGATGCGACTTGTCTTTGGTAACTCACCAGCTGTTGCTGGAACCAGAACAAACTCGGGTCTCCCGATGCCCAGAAAAGAACTAGTGCCTCTCCCACTAGAAAAGTGATGAAAATGTTTTGCTTGCTGTGAAAAGATGTACTACTGGAGAAGATGGGTGCAAGTTCTCATGGAGGCACTCAGCCCAGATCACCAGGAAACAGGGCTGCCGGATGAGACACTCCGCCCAGATCACCAGGAAACAGGGCTGCTGGATGAGACACTCGGCCCAGATCACCAGGAAACGGGGCTGCCAGATGAGATACTCGGCCCGGGTCACTAGGAAACAGGGCTGCCGGATGAGACACTAAGCCCATCCACCGGAAAGGAAATCTGGCAGGGCAGTGGAGGGAAATTCACACAGCCCAAGGACAGCAACAGCATGAACAAAACAAGAAATACCTGACTGGAAAGCCATAGCCTGGCTAGCAAATTCGAAACAGAGCCACAGTCCTAGCAGCACACATCACTGCAACACAGAGCTTCAGTCAGTGTGCGCACACTTTAAGTAGAAATGTAAAATGTCCATGTTTTTGGAACAAGCGGGCTATTTTTGTGTGTGTGTGATGTCAAAGAAAACAGCTGAGAAGAAACTGTTGGCAAGGAAATAGAAATAGGCGCCCTTACACATTGACAGTGAGATAACGGTATGGCCCTAACGGAAGGAAATCCGGCAACACCCATCAATATTTAAAATGTGCAGAACCCTGGATCCCACAATTCCATTTCTAGCAATGCATCCTATGAACATATTCACGCAAATATGCAAGAATTATGTACAACTCAGCATTGATTAATCCAAACGGTTGGGAACAACCTAAATACTTAGCAGTGGGGAACTGGTGGAGAAACGTCTTTATCTTATGCCAACATCTGTGTTTTTAAAAACAAGACACATAGGCTGGGCACGGTGGCTCATGCGTGTAATCCCAGCACTTTGAGAGGCTGAGGCAGGTGGATCACGAGGCCAAGACATCCAAACCATCCTGGCCAACATGGTGAAACCTCGTCTATTACTGAAAATACAAAAATTATCTGGGCGTGGTGGAGCACATCTGTAGTCCCAGCTACACAGGAGGTTGAGGCAGGAGAATCGCTTGAACCCGGGAGGCGGAGGTTGCAGTGAGCCGAGATCACGCCAGCCTGGTGACAGAGCAAGACTCTGCCTTGGAAAAACAAACAAACAAACAAAAACTGGCAACAGTGGTCACAGGCCAGTGATGGGAGTAGGACTGCCTTTCACTCTCCAGTACGTTTTGAATGTCGCTCATATTACATATTCAAAATATATGGCTACAGCAAATATTTTCAAAGTAACTATGAAAAACTGGGAAAATAATATCTAACACACAGAACTGCTGTAAAATTAAAGGATGAAAAACAGGCACTATCAGAGTTCAAAGGAAGAAAGATTAATTCTAGCTTGGATGTCAGAGCGGGGATCGTGTAAAGGAAGTGAGTATTTCAAGTCTTGAAGGATGGAGAAGATTTAAAGAGGCAGAAGTGTGGCGATGATGTCCCAGATGGAGATAAGAACATAGGCGAAGACCATAGCCCAGATGGAGATAAGAACATAGGCGAAGAACATGGCCCAGATGGAGATAAGAACATAGGAAAAGACGATGACGAGATGAGAAGGTATAAATTCTAAGTGCAGCTCTCAGGCTGGGCTTCAGAACAGGGCTTAGGCAACAAGCTGGAGTGCAAGGCTGATGGCGGGAATGGAAACACTGAAACTCAAACTTGCATATCATGCCCTGATCATGAGCCTTGAATGTCAAGCCAGGGAACCCGTCCTTGATCTTAACAATGAAAAATCACTGGGCCAGGTGTGGCGGCTCATGCCTGTAATCCAGTGCTTTGAGAGGCTGAGTGAGAGGACTGCTTGAGGCCAGGAGTTTGAAACCACTCTGGACAACACGGCAAGACTCTGTCCTTACAAAAAATTTAAAAATTAGCTAGGCAGGATAGCACACCTGTAGTCCCAGCTACTCAGGAGGCTGAGGCGGGAGGATCACCTGAGCCCAGGAATTTAGGGTTACAGTGAGCTGTCATGGCACGCCTGCATTCCAGCCTGAGCAACAGAGCAAGGGCATGTCTCAAAAATCAAATCAAATGAAATAAAATCACTACAAGTTTGTATAGACATAAAGTATAAAATCATACCATATATGATTTAATCCAGCGATATAATATAAATTAGAAGGGGAAAAGAGAAATTAGGAAGCTATTATAAGAAAACAAGACTCAACTAAGACATGAGCAAAGGCCCTCGGCTCACAGTGCTATCTTTATATAAAGGAATGAACTACCACATTTATTTTCATGGCATCACCAATTCAGATACAGGCTACAGTATTCTGGAACCATCTCTGTATCAGTCAAATCAGATGGCCATAATACCGTAGGCAAATACCATCAAAAACACCATAGGCTGTGTGGTTTAAGCATTAGTTTATTTCTCACAGCTCGGGAGGCTGGAAGTCCAAGATCAAAGTGTCGGCCAACTCAGTTCCAGGACAGGGACCTCTTCCTGGCTTGCAGACAGCCATCTTTCTTCTTGTTTCCTCACACCAGGGCAGTGAGAGCTCTCTGCTTTCTCTTTTTATTTTTGAGAAAGTGTCTCACTCTGTCACCAGGCTGGAGTGCAGTGGCACAATCTCAGCTCACTGCAACCTCCGACTCCCTGGTTCAAGCAACTCTCCTGCCTCAGCCCCCCGAGTAGCTGGGATTACAGGCACGTGCCACCACACCCAACTAATTTTTGTATTTTTAGTAGAAACAGGATTTCAGGATGGTCTCAATCTCCTGACCTCGTGATCTGCCCACCTCGGACTCCCAAAGTGCTGAGATTACAGGTGTGAGCCACCACACCCGGCCTGGTTTCTCTTCTTCTAAGGGCACCAATCCTGTCAGACCAGGGCCCACGCTCATGACCTCATCTAACCCTAATCACCTCCCAAAGGTCCTACCCCCTAATACCATCACACAGGCAGTTAGAGCTCCAGTACAAGAATCTGGGGGAGACATAAACATTCAGTTTATAACAATGTCTTTTCAATCCTGTTGAAAAAAACAACCAAATGAGTAGGCGACAAAGTACTTTATATGTAAACAAGTCAGGACTTTTCATATTTCTGCTAACACATTTAGGTCAATTTAAAATGTCTGATAGCAAGAGTCAGAAGCAGAGATAAATGAAAGTTAGTTACTCTGCATTTTAGGCCCACATTGAGCTGTCTTCCAATGACATTGTGGCACAAAGAACACTGCTTTCTATTCCTGGTTTTCCCTGTATTTCCCTGTATTTTTCTGTATTTTAACTGGAAAATTTCCCTGTATTTCTGTTTATCTCTAAAATCACTTGGTTGACTTAGCAGACCTCCAAGGTCCCTTCCATTCACAAATTCCACAAATAACTTCCTACCAACAGAGGCTACACAAATAAACTACACTGACGAAGGGGAAAGCTAACACTAGCAAACAATGAGATACACACAAGGTAAGACGTATAGAGAACTGGATCAACCACAAACTGGTGGACGATGAGCCGGCGGTGCATAAAAACACATTCCCTAACGATGGACAGAGAGGCAATGGCGCCGAGGTAGTATTGTTGAAGATTTCCTCTTTTAAATCTTCAAGATAAATGGCCCCATTGTTTATATTCATTCTGATTCAATGTGAATGTGAAAACTTCCTCCAGGGGACACAGACATCTAAAATCTTCCCAATGTATCCAATTTGTCACTTGATATTTTTACTGACAAGAAAAATGAGGGACTGAATATACAAACAGGTCTTGCCTGATCATATGTAGAAAGACAGAACTCAGATCACAACCTGTAGCTGCCCACCCAGGAAACCAATCCCCTATCTACAGTCAACAGCCAGGAGGCCAGCCAGGCTAGCACATCAGACAGGAAGCCAGACTGCTCTCTCTCCACAACCCAGAGACTAAACCACAACTCTGTCCCAGGTGACCAGGACTTGACTCAAAACTGACAGCCACCCTAATTTTGGCCCATGTTTCCAGTTAGGATCATTCAGAGAAAGCCAAATATGCCCCTAACCAATCACATAGGACACCCCACTTCTGCACAGCCGCCTCCAGCCCCCACAACAGCCTCCACTGGGAGCCGTTCTTTCCATCCTGAAGCTTCCCCACTCCTCATCCGCCACTCACTTGCATGTCAGTCCCTGCCACACGCAAGTGACGGTGCCGACTCTCTTGCCACAGCAGCTCTGAGAAAGTCGCCTCTGCCTGTCTCATGTGGGTGGCCTTCCTTCATTTTCCTCAAAGAATAAGTCTTAAATGAGGGGCTTCTCTATATGGTCAAGCTACACAATTCAGAAGCCCAGCATGGCAGATTCCAAGCCTGGAAAGACCATACACCCCTCAGGTCCTCTTTCCACAAAACACAGCTTCCTTGAGTTCTTCAGTCACTCCGACCAACCAGGGAAGGAACCACGTGTTATGGAAAGATCAAGGGCCTTGAAGTCAAACTTCTGAGTTCATCCAGTACTTCATCTTTCAACTTAAGAAATTACATGGTCTTGGCCAGGCTGGTGGCTCGCATCTGTAATCCCAGCACTTGGGGAGGCTGAGTTGGGTGGATCACCCAAAGTTGGGAGTTCAAGGCCAGCGTAACCAACACAGAAAAACCCCATCCCTACTAAAAATACAAAATCAGCCCGGCGTGGTGGCGCATGCCTGTCATCCCAGCTACTCGGGAGGCTGAGGCAGGAGAATCACTTGAACCTGGGAAGCAGAGTTTGTGGTGAGCCGAGATCACACCATTGCACTCCAGCCTGGGCAAGAAGAGCAAAACTGTCTCAAAAACAAAACGAAACAAAACAAATGATGTGACCTTGAACAATTTTCTTAACTTCTCTAAGCCTCTATCTTCATCTTCAATAACATAATTTTACCTCCAAGATTGCATTAAATGGAATCCCACATGTAAACCAGCTGGCAAATATTAGGGGCCCTACAGCTGTGCGCTGCTACTGCCGCCCCACTTTACCCCAAGGGAGAAGCGCAAGATGTCCAGAAAAAGCCTGTTGATCCCTACACCTCAGCATCCTGTGTTCACACAAGGCGCAGTGGCATCCAGACTTACCGGGGTCACCCAAATACAAGACATGGTTTGATTTTTCAACTTAGGTACACATGGCTTCTAACGTTCACCATATGTGATCCATAATTTAGAAGAGATTTTCCTACACTACCCTGTGGTTCTATTTTAGTAGACTTAGATGTGCCATAATAGCTCACTCTCTTAAGCCCTCTTCAGTATCAAAAACAAAACTTTCATCTGTAACACAGTCATCAACAGTGAAAGTGGAAAAGGCACCTATGAGTCAAAATGACCCTCGGCCCCGCCCTGCCCCACCCTACAAAAAGCTGTTCAGGAGGATTTGGGCTGCTTATGAGAACGCTGTCTGTATTCCCAGGGACAGACAAACGCCTACCCTGGTTAGAAGCTGCGCTGCTCAGCCTCCAGGGTAGAAAGTGCCCAAACCCTCTACCCAAGGAGAAGAGAAGCAAATGGGGTGGCTAGGTTCCAGGATGTGGACTGTTTAGTGTGGTTTCTGCAGTCCAGGTCACCGCCATGGGTGAAGCTCTTCCTTCCTTCTTTTCAACCCAAGTGGCCAAGGTCCTACGGCTGCTGTAGGGCCTCTTCCCTATGAGTCAGCCCAGCCATTCCCCTTCCCTTTCCTTCTGTTTTTTTGAGACGAAGTCTCGCTCTGTCACCCAAGCTGTAGTGCAGTGGCATAATCTTAGCTCACTGCCACCTCTGCATCCCGGGTTCAAGCAATTCTCTTGCCTCAGCCTCCCAAGTACCTGGGATTACAGGCACCCGCCAAAACGCCCAGCTAATTTTCATATTTTCAGTAGAGACGTAGTTTCAACTTGTTGGCCAGGCTGCTCTCGAACTCCCGACCTCAGGTGATCCACCTGTCTCGGCCTCCCAAAGTGCTGGGATTACAGGCATGAGCCACTGCGTCTGGCCGAGTCAGCCCAGCCATCCTGACTTTTTGTTCTGGTAAAATTACTCTCTTCTACATCTACCTTCCAAGTAGCTAAATCAGAGATCTGGCCCTTGGGGCAGGCTTGAAGAATCCCTGTTTTTGGTCCTCAAGAGGTCCTACCAGGGTCTGGGACAATTCCAAGACTTGTGCTCTGAAAGAGGAAAGAAACCTCACATACACGGCTCTCGCAGAGCTCAGGCAAGGCTTGGGAGGGCCCTAAGGTTTGGGTGTGCCATCTGTGATAACAGCTAAGAGATCTGAAGCCAGCTGTCTGGGTTCAAACCTCAATTCCAACAGCACTGGCTGTGTGATGTTAGACGACGTCCCCAGGCTCGCTGTGGTTCAGTTTCCTCACTGTAAAAGGACCACAATAAGAGAGTTGCTCTAAAAGTTAAGTCAATTGGTGCGTATAGGGTATTCAGAATAATGCTTGGCACATGGGGGAGTTCAATAGACACGTACTGAACAGAGTAACTTAGCAATTACTAAATATACTCATGCAGGCCAGGCGCGGTGGCTCACGCCTGTTATTCCAAAACTTTGGGAGGCTGAGGTGAGAGGGTCACTTGAGCCCAGGAGTTTGAGACTAGCATGGGCAACACAGCAATATTCCATCTCTAAAACTGTGTGTAACATACATGTATACATACACTCAAATGTTCACAGTGTATTTATAGTATACAAAATAGCTGGAAAACAGACTTAACTATTCACAATGGTTACTTCTAGAGAAGGGGAAATGCAAATTTCAGCTTTTTACCCCACACATATATTCTTGTATCATCTGAAATATTTAAGCAAATTGTATGTATAAATTTGCCCCGAAACACATAGCAGAACAATGTAGTTTTCACTCAAAAATCTTCAAATCATGATGGAATTGTCCTGTGAAAGTAAAGTTATAGAGATGAAAAGCCTCCCTCCAGCCTAAATGCTCTTTCATATGACCTATATTACACAAAGCAATGCAGACACCCCAATCCTTTCCCCACTGTCATAAGAATTTTTCAGTGAACTGCGTTCCCCTTTACAAACTAGATGATAGTTACAGTTACCAGGCAAGAACGTGGATCCAGTTCTGCTTTTTCAAAGGCCAATGTTTCTCCCATAAAAGCAATGCATTCTTCAACCGGTCAACTGCCCCCAACACCTGAGCTCTCTGTTGTACACAACTCAACGAGGCCTGGGAGAAAACAGGTGCAAATTTCACTTAGTAACAACACATCCCGCCTGATTCCTCTGCTGGGCTAGTTCTCAAGTCGTCCTTTTCTAAGCTTTCATTCGGCTCTACCACACGTACCTAGGCTGGGTAAAACACTTGACCAGGTTTTTTTTTTCGAGACGGAGTTTCACTGGGTCGCCCACGCCGGAGTGCAGTGACGCCATCTCGGCTCAGAAGCCAGCGCCCGGGTCCATGCAGCCCCCTCGGCGGCAGACGCGGGGAGCCGGGGAGCAGAGGGGACCGGCCCCTACCGGCAGGGCGACCGGGACCCCCGCGCGGGCCCACGCGATATCGTAGCAGGCGCGAAGCCCCCGGTGCCACCCGAGGCCGAGACAAAGCCCAGGCGCAAGGACCCCGGATCCCGACCTCGGACCCTGCGGAACCCAGCTCGGAGCCGCCACGCCCGGGGCAGAGACCCCCGCCCGGTCCGGAGACCTCGTTTCCCGTTCTCACCTCAGGCCGCCGCCTCGGAGCGCTGGCTCCTCGCCGCGGCGCCTGGGCCTACTGGAGCGCATCTGAGCAGCCGACAGAGCCGAGGCAGCCTCAACCACGGAGCCCCGGGGCGGTGCCGCTGCCGCCGCTTCAGCCCGTGTTCCACGCTCAGGATCCGGCTGGGATCAAGGAGCTGCAGCTGTCGCGGGGCTGCGACCGGAACACACACCATGCAGGTGCACAGGGCCCCGCCTGCCGCCCGCCGCCTCGCCCCCAGCGGAGTCGGGCGCCCAGGGCCCGCCCCCCGGCCAATGGGGAGCGAGCCGCGCGGAGAGGGCGGGACCTAGGGGAACAAATGGAGGCTGGGCGGGGCGGTGCTGGGATTGGGCATACAGGGTTCCGCGGGAGGACCCGACCCAAGAGCTGGCCGGATCCCGGCCTCCTAGAAGACCCAGCTCTACGTCCACCTGCAGTCTGCTCTACAGGACGCGCTCATCTCAAGCCCAGAACTCAGGCTTTTAGGGCAGAGAGCGAGAGACAGGCTTGCTTTACAAAAAGTGAAACTGAGGTCCAAGGAATAGGATTGCCTGCTGCCCGAAGTCACGTAGTCCCATTCACTCATTCACTTTGTGATTCAGCAAACATTTGGAAGCACCTATGGTGGGCTTTAGGAGTGAAGTAGGGCCGGGCGCGGTGGCTCGCGCCTGTAATCCCAGTACTTTGTGGGGCCGAGGCAGGTGGATCACTTGAGGCCAGGAGTTCGAAACCAGCCTGGCCAACAAGATGAAACCCCATCTGTGCTAAAAATACAAAAACTTAGCCGATCGTGGTGGTGCGTACTTGTGGTCCCAGGTACTGGGACCTGTGTAAAACAGGACCTGGACCCTGAAGGCACTCACTCAGGGATGCTGCTGGGATGGGTGGATGCACAGTTCAGGTCTTCATGGTGGCTGAGGCTGACCTCATCCCCATCGCTCTTCCCACACACACCTGAACACTCATCACTCCCACGCTCGCACCCACCACTGAAAGCCTGGCCCCTAATCTGATTTGCCTAACAAGGTCTCCAGATGAACATCACATGCTTCCCTACCTCTCCCCTGCTAGGGCCCCACCGTGTTCTGGGATGTACTCAGGGATCAGGAGAACAAAACCTCAGGGAGTGAAAGGACATTCCAGGGTGCAGGCCTCTGCATCCCCCTCCATGCCCTCACCCTGCCTGACACACCCTCACCCCTGTACCTGGCCAGCTCCTACCAACCCTTAAATTCTCACCAAGTTCAGTGGTGGCAGCCACACCCTAAAGTGGCTGACCCCCCAATAACCTATGCCCTTGTATAGTCTTCCTGACCTTGGGTACGAGCAAACCGGTGACTGGCTTCTAACCCATAGAGCCTGGCAAAAGCAATGGGATGTCACTGTCACAGTGCATCACCTTCGCACACTTGAGAGAAAGGTTCGGCCTGCAGGCGCTGCCGGAGGGAGATGATGTGCTGAGAAAAGACCTTTGGAGGGGCCCCGTAGGCAAGGAAGCAAAAAGCTGGGCCCTTGCCAAGCGGGTCCGAGGAAATGAATTCTGCCAGCAACCTCAGCGGACCTGGAAATGGATTCTGCCCTGGTGGAGCCTCAGATGAGGATGCAGCCCAGCTGCTTAGCGTGAGATCCCAAGCACAGGACCCACTAAAATGTGCTCAACTCCTAGTTGGCCAAAATTGGCTTAAAAGTGTGTGTTGTTTTAAGCTTCTAAGTTTTTAGTTATTGCCTGTGAAAGTGTTAAAATATGAGACAATAACTTAGGTCCCTTCCCCATCACACACATTCTTCTTTCTGGCATTCATCACAATTATAGTTATTGATTGAAAATCTCACTCTTGACTGGGTGCAGTGGCTCAGGAGTTCCAGACCAGCCTGGCCAACATGGTGAAACCCCATCTCTACTAAAAATACAAAAATTAGCTAGGTGTGGTGGTGCAATCCTGTAATCCCAGCTACTCGGAAGGCTGAGGCAGGAGAATTGCTTGGATCCAGAAGGCAGAGGTTACAGCGAGCGGAGGTGACACCATTGCACTCCAGCCAGAGTGACAAGAACAAAACTCCGTCTCAAACAAAAAAAAAAAAATTGTCTCTTGCCACTAGCATGAAGGTCCCATGAGAAGAAAAATGGAAACTCTTGCTCAAAACAGTGCCCCAAATGCCCAGCACGGTGTAGTTCTAGGGCAGTGGGTCGATGGTGGAAGCTTCTGGTTGGAGGGCCCAGCTGGCCCTCCCAACTGCCTTCTCCCTGGTGAGGTTCCATTATAGAGAACAGAATAGTTTCTTGCCTTTCTAGAGTCCCTCTTAGTGGGGATTGGCCAAGTGACATTGTCCTGCCCTGGGACACATAAGTGGAAGTTGGCTGAAAGGTTTCTAGCCATGGTGTGCTGGGGCGATTTGAACCAGGACATGAGAGCTGACCATCCTTGTTCAGGAATTCTGCAAGTTGGTTGTTCAACACATTCAGTACTTCAAAATATTAAATAATATAAACTCGCAAATTAAAAAATGCATTAGACCAGCAAATTAAAAAATGCATTAGACCAGCAAATTAAAAAATGCATGGCCCACGTCTAACACATTGGAAGCCTGAGGCAGGAAGATCACTTGAGCCCAGGAGTTCAAGACCAGCTTAGGCAAAAAAGGAAGACCCTGTCTCCACAAAAAATTTTAAAATTAGCTAGGCATGGTGGTGTGTGCATCCAATCCTAGCCACTCAGGAGGCTGAGGTGGGAGGATCGCTTGAGCCATCTGTTCAAGGCTCCAATGAGCTATGATAGTGTCAATGCACTCCAGCCTGGGTGACAGAGCCAGACCCTATCTCAGAAATAAGCATATTTCATATATCAATAAATTTATAATAAATGTATATTTATATATACATTTATGTATTACAATTATATATTTAAACGTAAATATATATTTCTTGTTTTATTTATTTATTTTGAGACGGAGTTTAACCCTTGTCACCCAGGCTGGAGTGCAATGATGCAATCTGGGCTCACCACACTCTCCACCTTCCGGGTTCAAGTGATTTTCCTGCCTCAGTCTCCTGAGTAGCTGCGATTACAGGCACGCACCACCATGCCTGGCTAATTTTTGTATCTTTAGTAGAGATAGGGTGTCTCCATGTTGGTCAGGCTAGTCTCGAACTCCTGACCTCAAGTGATCTGCCCACCTCGGCCTCCCAAATTGCTGGGATTACAAGTGTAAGCCACTGTGCCCAGCCTATATGTTATATTTATATATTATAATTATGTATATTAATTTTATATAATTATATATAAATATAAATATAAAAACTTTCCTTGCCTTCTCTTGTTTCTACCTACAGTCAGTCCCATGACTTCAAATACTATCTACATGTAATAGTTTTAAATGTATATTATATATATATATATATTTATATATATTTTTCTTTTGAGACGGAGTCTCACCCTGTAGCCAGCCTGGAGTGCAATGACGCAGTCTTAGATCACTGCAACCTCTGACTCCCGGGTTCAAGCGATTCTCCTGCCTCAGCTTCCCAAGTAGCTGGGCTTATAGGCTCCCAGCACCACGTCCAACTAATTTTTGTATTTTCAGTAGAGACAGGGTTTTGCCATGTTGGCTAGGTGGGTTTCGAACTCCTGGCTTTAATTTATCTCCCGCCTCGGCCTCGTAATGTGCTGGGAATACAGGCACGAACCACCTTGGTCAAAATATTGTTCTGTTTCCAAGCACTTTACATGAGAGGAAAGCGGAGAATAAATCATCTGACACTCTACTGTTAAAAAAAATCTTTGTGTCTCTCTTCTTTTCATCTTTCCTAAGTGTACATATTACCAAAATGTCTTTAGGTTGAGGTCCCCACGTGAAAACTTTACAGGGTGTCGAGTTCTCAGCCACCCTCCTGTCTTTTCCTAGTCCTGGTATTTTAGAACTGTCTGGGGATGACCCAGGATACCCACAGTGGCCATGTCTTTTGGAGGGTCTAGTGAGTATCAGCCCCGGGGTCATCTCATCGCCAAGGACAGCCTGAGGTAGAGGGTAGAGTCTCTCAGGGGAGTAGCTGGATGCTCTTGGCCTTAGAGGAATCTCCTGGTATAGTTTCATCTAAAATGGTGACCCCTTGGGGTTATTAAACTTTTAGGACATTAAAATGAATGGACAATACAACGTAATGTGATTAAAGCTAGGTCATTAAAACTGTTCCTCCAGCTGGAGTTTTTATTCCTCGGAGACACATTGACGGTCTGCCAATGGGATGCTGATATTGAGAGGAAAAGGCAGAAATGGTTTCTGCTCTCTAGATTGTCTCAGACTTGTGAAGAGAGAAAAACTGTCCCAAAGGACAAGGAAAACCCACCCCAGAGAGGATGTGCAACAACTTGAACATTAAAATGCACTGAAGGCGCACAGGAGGACAAAGAGCAGTGCCAGTGCCTCCTAGGTGGTCACTGAGTACTTTACTGAACAGGATGGGTGTCCCGAGGGATAGAATGGCCTGCCGTGACACTTAGAAAGGTGTTGGAGTCTGCACTGCCTCTCCCTGAATTTGTTACCTTGAAAAGACTTCTCCACTTCTTTGAGTTTCAGTTTTTCATTGACTGTGAGATATATTTAATCTGTACAGCTTGAAAGATAAACATACTATTTCCAAAGAGGCAAAGTAATATGATGTATTTTATTTGCTAAAAATTCGTATTTATTTCTTCCCCAGAGTGAGTGTAGTAAGTTTTAAAGGTCTGTTCTTTTCAAGGGTAATTTCAAATGGAATTGTAGGACTTAGCTTTGTCAATGCTACCGCTGAAATAAAAGTGTGATCGATAAATTGGTGATTTACAAAGATTCACCAAAATGTCAGTTTCCCTCTTGTAGCACGGTGAAGAATTTATGACAGTGGACACATCCATATCCTCTTATCTGGATACCTGAGGGTTTTTTTTTTTTTCTTGGAGACACTGTCTTGCTCTGTAGCCTGACTGGAGTGCAGTGGCGCCATGTCTGCTTACTGCAACCGCCGCCTCCCGGGTTCAAGTGATTCTCCTGTGTCAGCCTCCTGAGTAACTGGGATTATAGGCAGCCACCACCACACCCAGCTAATTTTTGTGTTTTTAGTAAACATGGGGTATTAGGCCTGGCACAGTGGCTCAGGCCTGTAATCCCAGCACTTTGGGAGGCCAAGGTGGGCGGATCATGAGGTCAGGAGTTCCACAGCAGCCTGACCAACATGATGAAAACCTGTCTCTATTAAAAATACAAAAAAAAATTAGCTGAGCCTGGTGGCAGGCACCTGTAATCCCAGCTACTCGGGAGGCTGAGGCAAGAGAATTGCTTGAACCTGGGAGGTGGAGGTTGCAGTGAGCCAAGATGTTGCCACTGCACCCCAGCCCAAGCGACAATGTGAGACGCCGTCTCAAAAAACAAACAAACAAACAATAAAACGACAGGGTTTTGATATGTTGGTCAGGCTGGTCTCAAACTCCTGACCGCAGGTGATCGCCCTCCTCAACCTCCCAAGCAGCTGGGATGACAGGCGTGAGCCACCATGCCCTGCCCACTCTATTTTCTTTTTATTCCCTAAATTTTAATGTTTGAGTTTGTCTGTTCCTTTATTACTGTTTTCTTACATAAAAGAAATTCTGCCTAATCCTTCGTAAAAAAAAAAAAATCTTCCTGTGACTTCTGAAAGTGTTCTGGTTTTATCTTTCACATTTGAATATATAATAAGTTGATTATGGTTCATGGAATAGAGAAGAATACAATGCATTTTCCCAAGTAGATGCCAGCCTGGTTTGTCTCATATTTTAAAATGCATGTGATTTCTTTTTCTATTCTACAGTGCCTACTCTATCATTCGTCAACTTTCCATATAAATGCTGGGTCATTAACACTTTTTTTTCCCTTTGATCTGCTTGCTCATCTCTCTGCTAATACTGTGCTGTCCTGAATATTTTCGTTTGAAAATCTTAGAAGTATGTTAGACAAGCCATCCCTCTTTTTTTAGATGACTAAAAATCATTAGACATTTGTCATTTTTACTACGTAAGAAAAAGTAGTTTTTCTTGCCCAAAAACAACCTGAGTTGGGAATTTCTGTGATTTCATAGGAATAGCATCTGGAAGTCGTGATATAAATGTCATTTTAAAAAACGTGTGTCGCATTTCCTCTTATTCCTTTCTACCTTGATATTGTGCAATAAAAATTTTTAAAATTGTGGCATTAGTATTACCAAATATCAATTATTGGTTTTATTTACTACTCAGTTAAATCTAATGAGCCTACTCTGTCTTGGTGTAATCACATCACATGGGCTCAACTCCTCAGTTAACAAGTGACAGCATGTGTAAAATATTGTCTACCAGGGAAACTCATTGAACACTTAGTGTTCAGACTGTGTTTTGGTGTCTGGTTCCCTAAGCACCACTGCAGTGACACAAAATAATAGACCTTCAGCAGAAAAAGTTTTGGCAAATATAAGCCATTTAGATGCAGTGAGTCATTCTTATTACTTGGGTTGGTGGAATCCCTTTCAAAATGTAAGTTACTAATACAAACAAAGATGGAACTTTGCGAGCAGGCATTTTTAAGAATAAGTAGTCTCAAGACTTATAATATTAACTCTCTTATGCACATCAGGTAGGACTTTATTATGACAGATACTATAAATGTACAAAGTGAAGTTAAATGGTAACTCCTAGCAACATATCTTACGCCCTGGTTTCTCTAATAAGATGGGAGTTTCTACTTTGCTGCTGCCTTTTTGAATAGTTCAATTCTAGCATTCGTACTGCTGTGTGGGAGGGAGTATGTGTGAACAGAGTAAGAGTTGTGACAATCAAGTCACAGAATAAATGCTTGAAATTTTAGAATCATGTAAACAGCTTATGGATTGAGTATAGATTCCCAGTGCTGTCAGTTCCACCCATCCTTCTATCCACATGTGTGGGATGTTCTAGGACCCCGTGGCTTTTGAGGATGTGGCTGTGAACTTTACCCAGGAGGAATGGGCTTTGCTAGATTCTTCTCAGAAGTTTCTCTGCAGAGAAGTGATGCAGGAAACCTGCAGGAACCTGGCTTCTGTAGGTGAGAATGACAACACATTTCACTTAATTACAGAACTATTTCCCTATCATCAGTGCTATTTGTGATTTGGAATGTGGCAAGGGAATGATTTGGTGAAGAAATCAGGCATGGGCACTCTGTACAATGAACATGAAATCTAGTAATGTTTCTATAGTTTGTAAAAATTTATGATAATTTTGTGGGTCTGTATTTTAGGAAACAAATGGAAAGGCCAGAATATTGAAGATCACTTTGAAAAATCTGGGAAAGAGATAAGATAATTTGCACTGAGGAGAGGAAATAAAGTCCTCTGAAGGAATCTTAGCTTGTCATGAACTTAAAAACAAGCGATCAAAACAAATAAGAGTCACTTGAAATTTATTTCTTTTTAGAAAAATTTCACCCAAAATGTAATGTGCTTCAGTGTAGCAGTCAGTGGTTGGAAAACAGTTTACTTGAAAATAGTACTACAAAATTGTGCACATGAATGTTACTAATTTGGTCATAGCCATGCAGGTGGTAGCGGTGTTTTCAGTAGTAACCCATTTACTTTCAAATAATTCAGTCATGGCAAAAAAAAAAAAAAAAAAAAAAAAAAAAAAAAAAAAAGCATTTTCCTTGGTATTGGTAGCAGTGTAAGTCAAAGACCTATTAATAAGTAGAAAGTTATTAAACCAACCAATAATAATGTGCTTGTCTTTTTTTTTTTTTTTTTTTTTTTTTTTTTTACAGAATTCATATGATACAGAGACTGTGTGAAAGCAAAGACGGTAGTCAGTATGGACAGTTGTCAGCCAAATTCCAAAGCTTGATCTGAATGAGAACATTTCTCCTGGATTAAAACAATGTGAATGAAGTATTTGTGGAAAGGTCTTTGTACGTCATTCTCTCCTTAACAGGCACATCTTAGCTCACTCAGGATACAAACCATATGGAGAGAAGCAACATAAATGTGAACAGTGTGGGAAACTCTTCGTTTCTGTTCCAGGTGTTAGAAGACACATGATAATGCACAGTGGAAATCCAGTTATACATGTACGATATATGGGAAAGCTTTTTATTTTCTCAATTCAATTGAAAGACATCAGAGAACTCACACAGGAGAAAAACCCTATAAATGTAAACAATGAGGTAAAGCGTTCACTGTTTCCGGTTCTTGTCTAATACATGAACAAACTCACTCTAGAGAGAAACCCTACGAATGTAAGGAATGTAGAAAAACATTCAGATTTTCTTGTTCCTTTAAGATGCATGAAAGGACTCACACGGGAGAAAGACCCTATAAATGTACCAAATGTGATAAAGCCTTCAGCTGTTCCACTTCCCTTGGTTACTATGGAGGCATTCATACTGGAGAGAGACCCTATGAATATAAACAATGTGGCAAAGCCTTTAGTCATTTGAGTTCCCTTTGTAACCATAGAAGTACTCATACTGGAGAGAAACCCTATGAATGTAAACAATGTGACCAAGCCTTCAGTCGCCTCAGTTCCCTTCACCTCCATGAAAGAATTCATACTGGAGAAAAACTCTATGAATGTAAGAGATGCGGTAAAGCCTACATTCGTTCCAGTCAGTTTACTCGCCATGAAAGACGTCATGATATAGAGGCTGGGTGTAGTGACTTAGCCTATAATCCCAGCACTTTGGGAGGCCAAGGAGTGTGTATTGCTTAAGCCCAGGAGTTTATAACCAGCCTGGATTAAAACAATGTGAAACAACCTGGGCATCATGGTGAAACCCCGTCTCTACAAAAAATAAAATAATGTCAGGCGCGGTGGCTCACGCCAGCTACTCGGGAGGCTGAGGCAGGAGAAGGACGTGAACCCAGGAGGCGGAGCTTGCAGTGAGCCGAGATCGCACCACTGCACGCCAGCCTGGGCGACACAGCGAGACTCCGTCTCAAAACAAATAAATAAATAAAAATAATTAACTGGGCATGGTGGCACATTTCAGTGGTCTTAGTTCTTTTTCAAGGACATAAAAAGCAATGGGGGGTTGGGGAAAAGCCCTGTGCATGCAGATCACGAGGTCAGGAGATCGAGACCATCCTGGCCAACATGGTGAAACCTCATCTCTACTAAAAATACAAAAAATAGCTGGGTGTGGTAGCATATGGTTGTAATCCCAGCTACTCAGGAGGCTGAGGCAGGAGAATCACTTGAACTCAGGAGGCGGAGGTTTCAGTGACCCGAGATTCTGCCACTGCACTCCAGCCTGGTGACAGAGTGAGACTCCATTTCTAAATAAATAAATCAATACACAAATAAATAAATAAAGCCCCTTGAATGTAAGAAATGTGGTAAAACATTTACTCTTTCCCATTCCCTCATAAACATGAAAAGGCTCACACTGCAGAGAAAACTTAAGAATGTAGGAAATGTGGCCAAGCCTTCAGATTTTCCCGTTTTTGAAGATTTGGGAGGCCTCAGACTGGAGAAAAGCCTTTTGAATCTAAATTTGTGGTAAGGCCTTCAGTTGTGTTAGTTCCATATGAAGACATCAGCTCAGTCCTGAGAAAAACCCTATGAATGTCCAGAACGTGGGAATGTTTCATTTCTCTCATCCCCACTCAAGGACATATGAAAATGCACACTGTAGCTGGCTGGACCTTGTAAATACAAGAACGTACACAGGATTAATACTCTAATAGTTTAGAAACTTCAAAAATATTTTCAGTTTTCACATTTACTTGAAAAGTCATGTGAAAACTCCCATGGGAAAGAAGCTCTATAAGTGAAGCTTTTCTAATTTGGAAAGCCTGATGCAAATTAATTATCGTGCAGTGTTTGAAAAAAGTGTATGAAATGTTACACAAGTTACAAGTATATTGTTTTTATCAGTGACTCATTCTTAAGGAGTCTTGAGTATGCATTTCTCCTTGTTTTGCAGGGAAAGCTAGAGGTGAGAGTTCTGTAAATGCTCTTTAAGCAGTAGTACTTGAGTTTCATAGATAATGAGATGAAGTTTGTTGGTAGAATTTTTGTCTATTCATTTGATAATGTCCTGGATTCATGGTTGAATTTTGATGTTTTTCTAATATGTAGGTAAGTTCAATTTTTTTATTTCATTATTATCTTTTTTTGAGATAGAGTCTCACTCTGTTGCCCAGGCTGGAGTGCAGTGGTGTGATCTCGGCTCACTGCAACCTCCACCTCCTAGGTTTAAGCGATTCTCCAGCCTCAGCCTCCTGAGTACTTGAGACTACAAGCGCCCGCCACTACATCCAGCTAATTCTTTGTATTTTTAGTAGAGACAGGATTTCGCCATGTTGGCTAGGCTGGTCTTGAACTCCCGACCTCATGATTTGCCTGCCTCGGCCTCCCAACGTGCTGAGATTACAGACATGAGTCACCGTGCCCATCCAGGTAAGTTTCATTTGTATGTATTGCCCTGTGATTAATGGAGCAGTGAATAATGATTGTGAATTTTTGAGATAGTCTTACTAGCCTCATTTGGTAAACTTTGATTATACCTTGTTCATTATACACATTCCACCTTTCTTTATTAAAGGTAAAATTACTCTTGATGTAAAGATGTTTGTTTTTTGCTAATACTGAGTTGGTATTAATTCCTAAGTACATAAAGTTTATCATAGAGTATCATCTCGTGAGTTCTTTGCATCTGTTGCCCTTTATTCTTTATTATTTCTGTCTGTTATTTGGATCGTTCACTTGGAATGAAGGAGAGAGGACTGTGATAGGATGATACGTTGTAACCAATCTGAGGGAGGAAGCATTCAGTCTCTCAGTCACATACGATAACATTGGGCTTTTCATCGATCCCTTTGGTATTGTAGTAGATCGTATTACACCATTAAGGTATGATAGTTTATATATTGTATTTTAGAATATTACAGTCTTACCAGTCAGTGTCACATGATTCAGTTCCCTACCAGCCAACAGACAAACCAATCACATACTCCTGTAGGAACAAAGGAACATCCTCAGCCGGGCACAGTGACTCACGACTGTAATCCCAGCACTTAGGGAGGTCGAGGCAGGCGGATCACGAGGTCAGGAGATTGAGACCATCCTGGCTAACACGGTGAAACCCCGTCTCTACTAAAATTATAAAAAATCAGCCACGCATGGTGGTGGGCACCTGTAGTCCCAGCTTCTAGGGAGGTTGAGGCAGGAGAATGGCATGAACATGGGAGACGGAGCTTGCAGTGAGCCGAGATCACACCACTGCACTCCAGCAAGGGTGATAGAGCGAGATTCTGTCTCAAAAAAAAGGAAAAAAAAAAAAAGAAACATCCTCACTTTTTTAATGTGATACCACTCCCTGCTCCCAAGTTAATCCGTGTTTGGGCCTGTGGGAGCTTACGCCGTCTTCCTGTATGTAATTAATAACTGATGTCTGGCTTATCTGTTTAGTAGTAGATATTATGTGTTTAACGGTGCCAGTAAACTTAGGGTGCTCATTTCTTCCTCACCAGTGGGGTGCATGAGACGCTATTGAAACAATTGGCAACGCAACACGAATGGAATGGACCAGCCCTCATGCAGGACACCTGCTCAACTTGACCTACCTGCTGTCGGCTGATGGTTCTGTAACACATCAGCAGTCACCTGAGTCAGAATCATGAGCTGACGATGGGCCTTCCCTTTGTTCTGCACAGTGTCTTGTGGTCTTCAGGTGTTGTCATCTTCTCCCACACTAAAATGCTCTCATCTCCTAGACATGAATGTTTAATTGCACCCCAGCATGACATTTGGCCTGTGCTTAACAGGCAGTTTTGAGGCCCTGGATTATTAATGCACAGAAGCACAGCCCATAAGCCGACACTTAAGTCCTAACTAGCAAGAATCAGGCTGTATCTCTGTAGTCCCTGCATCTACTCTGGTCACCATCTCTGTATGTTTAGGGCAGCCATGTGAACATTATTAATTACTGTACACTCCAAGACAATAGTAATTATGTAGGCAGAAGTAGTGGCCTTGTTTGTTTCTTGTGCTGCTGCTCCCCTTGCCGCTGTCCCCTACACCCTCCTGATGAGGTGTACATCCATGGTGCCTCATGGTTCAAGAGAACCAGTAGATGGCTCACAAGAACACTCTGTCGCTACTGTCTGTGCCTCTGTCACAACAAATATCCTGATCCTTCAGTTTGAAGGGTGCAGGGCCATTTTCCTCCCTTTCTTACTGGTAGTTCTCAAGATAACTGTATGATATACTGGGAAGGCGATATCCTGATAATCAGGTGCCATTGGTCAGAACAGCCCAGGCCCTGTTAGAGTCCCTGCTCGAAACAGAGTGGCCTTTAACGTTTGTGTCCAGCAACCACATCGTGGGAGAAAACCCAAGGTGGGCTGCTTTCTGGGGTCCCTCAGTTGTAGTGCAAGTGAAGCATTTACAGTCAAAACTCCATCCATCTGCTATGAGTAGCCTTCCTGATCTTGTGGTAGCGGTTCATATTGAATCCTAGGCTTCTGTTGTCTTTTGATTGCTATTTGTAAGTAATAAACTCATTTTATGGAATTTATGTATGGATGTGTTTGGTCTCATTGTACTCAGAAAAGTTGGTAGCCATTACACAGTGAACTCGCTTCATAATTGGTGAAAACACCTATGGCCCCTTTGTGCCACAGCAAGGAGATTCATTCAGCCAAACATAAACTTCATGTTCCTAAAACCCTGTAGCACAATTATTACCATGTGGGAGGCCTTTAACAATGGTGATGCTGATTTGAAGAACTCTGAAGGAAGAAATTTACACAAATGGGTTGGGTACACGGGAGTCCCTCCTAACTTAAAGCAACCCTTACTCCCCTCCACCTAAAAAGAGTGGAGAGGGCAGGCACAAAAGTTGGGAAGCCTCCGTGTCTGAAATTCACATGTGGCTCAAGTAAGAATTATACCTGGGGATACCCAAAAGTTTAAATATGGTATCCCCTGTGATATTATGAGGAATTACTGTACATAAAACAGGTTGCCTTCCTTTAACTCTGTAAATAATATTATCTTGCCTAAATTCTCCAAAACGCATCGCTCTGCAGTATCCTGTAGTGGACATAGGTTTCCTGACCAATGAACACCAAAAGTAAGTGTGTGCGACTCACCTATGTTCTTATCAAAATGGAAATCCCCGAATCCCACCAGTTAGAATAACATGACAGAATGTCAGGTTTTTGGAATATATAGGTTTTCTGTAAGGTTATTAGGTATTGATTCCATTTTTAAAGTAGATACCAATATTTTTAGATTACCTATTTCTCCTATGTTTTAGTATTAATAGATTGTGCCTTTTAATTCATCCAGTTGGTCTAATTTACCAAGTTTGTGGGTTATGGAGATTGTAATATTCTTTATTATTTTATCATCCATGGGCTCTCTAATATAAAGGCCTCTTTTAATTCTTCTATTATTAGGTTGGTGCCAAAGTAATTGTGGTTTTGGACCGTGAATTTTAAATTTTTATAACTAGGCTGCAATACATGTTTATTAATCAAAATAGAACCCATTACAATGGACTGGGCACAGTGGCTTACACCTGTAATCCCAGCACTTTGGGAGACTGAGTCGGGTGAATCAGGAGGTCAGGAGTTTGAGACCAGCCTGACCAATGTGGTGAAATCCCGTCTCTACTAAAAATACAAAAAGTAGCCACTGTGGTGGCATGTGCCTGTAATCCCAGCTACTCAAGAGGCTGAGGCAGGAGAATCTCTTGAACCCAGCAGGCAGAGGTTGCAGTGAGCCAAGATTGCACCTTTGCACTCTGGCCTGGGCGACAGAGTGAGACTAGGTCTTAAAAAAAAAAGAAACCATTACATTGAACACATTTTTGCCGATGAGAAATAAACTTGTTTATTCCGTGCTTTCAGGGTTCGATGAACTCTTCGAAAGCATTTTCTGCATCCTGATGGTTGTGTAAGTGTTTTCCCTGCAAAAATTTGTCAAGATGCTTAAAGAAGTGGTAGTTGGTTGGCGAGAGTTCAGGTGAATATGGCAGATGAGACAAAACCTCATAGCCCAGTTTATTCAACTTTTGAAGTCCTGGTTGTATGACATGTGGTCATGCGTTGTGGAGAACTGGGCCCTTCATGTTGACCAGTGCCAGCTCCAGGTGCTGCAGTTTTCCATGCATCTCATCGATTAACTTGGCATACTTCTCAGATGTAATGATTTCACCAGGATTCAAAAAGTGTAGTGGATCAGAAGACCGGCAGCTGACCACCAAACAGTGACCATGACCTTTTTTTGGTACAAGTTTGACTTTGGGAAGTGGTTTGGAGCTTCTTTTCAGTCCAACCAGTGAGCTGGCTGTTGTATGAAATCTACTTTTTGTGGCATGTCACAATCTGATCAAGAAATGGTTCATTGTTGTTTCATAGAATAAGAGAAGATGACACTTCAAAAGGATGATTTTTAAAATATTTGGTCAGCTCATGAGGCACCCACTTATCAAGATGTTTCAACTTTCCAATTGGATTCAAATGCTGGATGACCATAGAATGGTCAACATTCAGTTTTTCGCCAACTTCTCGTGTATCTGTAAGAGGATCGAATTCAGTGGTTGCTCTTAATTGGTCGTTATCAACTTCTGGCCCAGATCCTGGGGCTGAGGCTGCCATGACCATCCTGTTCTCTACTTTCTGTTGCACTTGGGCCCAGAGACTGGGGCTGAGGCTGCCATGACCACCCTGTTCTCTTCCTTCTGGGGTCCCCAGGAAGCTTCCAGGACTGAATGATCCCCACAAATACAGTGGCCAGGATGGGAGGGCTGGAGGTCAACTACCCCCCCCGCCACCACAACCAAGAGGCCCCCATGGAGGTTGGCCCCGAGATGTGAGTCCCTGTGGGATGCAGGCTCCCACGGATACTTCAGGGGATGAGCACGGGTACTCCTGGCTGACAGGACCTGGTGGGCACTGGGTGTGCAGGGCCTGTACAGGTGGGTTGGACAGAACTGGGCCTAACCAGGGAGCCAGAGACTGGTGTGTCTTCCAGATTTCCTATGAGATCCCCTATCTGGTCATAGATGATGGTGATTGCTCTGAATCCCTGTAAGGTGTTAGGCGCTCCATTCTTACCAAGTTTATTTTGTTACCTGGTAGAACTTGGCTCATAAAGAAGAAAATGGTGAAGAGGAGGACAGGAATCCTCATGGCTGAAGAAAGAAGAAAGTTTGGCTTCATTTCCAGGAGGCAGAGAAAACTTCCGTCCGTGGCTCTCTAGCACCAGTGGAATGTCTCTGTTTGGATAAGAAGAGCCTTTCTGTACGTCATTAGGGATATTCATAGATAGAGGTGTTCTATGCATGCACAATTGCTTTGATGGGAGGACTGATGTGGGTGCACAGTTTTGGCCAGAAAACCTTGTTAAATGGGAACATAAGCTACAAACATTTTGGCAAAAGATGAAAGTTGATGAACAAACAACCATTTATATTGTTACAATAAGTTAGACTGTGTTGAGAAACCAGTTGCTTTCGTTAATGACCAGACATTTTGTTAGTGAACACTTCCCAGACTTTACTAGCCCTGCTAAGAATTAATCACCCCACTTGCTCCTGGTCTGAAACCCCAAAGTGCTTTGTTGATGTTACAGTGCTTACTGCCTTGTATGTTAGATTAGTGAATGTATATTTGCCTCTTCCACTACTGTATGAGCTTCTTGCTTGCTAGGACAAGGCTATATTCCTCAGAGCAGAGGAGGGAGTTGAATCATGCGGCCATTTATTCTCAAATCCTCTTCACCAAGTGGAACAAAACAGAACAGCGAAAGACCACTGCACATGGAAGCAGGAGGTCTGGATTTGGGTTCTAGATCTCTAGATTGATTACTAACTGGAGGTATGGATATAGTCAGGAAAATTGTCTTCCTTAGGTGCTTCCTTGATAGCACCTATAAAGGTTGAGATCTGTTGGATCTAGATCAGAGGATTCTCAGTCATTACTATGCATAAAATCAACTGGGACAGTTGCTTTGTAATACACATGTTTAGTTCCATCTCATGATATTTTTACTGTTTTTTAAAATTGATCTAGTATTTTTCATTAAATAATGTAAACTTTCTTAGTCTACATCTAATACAACTCCCACCGGCATACAAATACATTGAATGATATTAGCAGCAGAATCTTTAAATAAAGTAACCATATGCAACTATTAAACCACTTTTTTTCATTACTTATTATTTCATGCTGTTTGTCATCATTGTCATCATAATCAGCATCATCCTTCATTGCTGAACAGCCATTATGAACCATATGGCATAAACATTTTTCCTACTCATAAGGAGCATATATTCTCTATATGCATATGAAATTAATGTCTGAACAAAGTGGCTTAAACAAGGCAGAAGTTTATTTCTTTTTCACTTAAATCTATAGTTACACCTATCGTGGCTGGTACAGATGCTTGCCAAATTCATTAGGGACGCAGGCCCCTTCCAGCTGTCTGCTCTGCTGTGCTTTAGAAGAGGCTCCAGTTTGGCTGCTAAATGCCCACCTATCATGTTTTAATTCCAGGCACCAGGAAAGAAAATAGCCAAGAGAGAAAAACAAGGGAACATCTACCCCTCCTTTTAAATTTTTTAACCAACCCCCTCTTTTTAGAGCTATGATTACATTTAAAAAGCTGTACGTGTTTAAGGTATGCATCTCAGTGAGTCTGGGGATAAGTATACACCATGAACACCACTACCCTTAAGATTAGAAACATATCTTTCACCTCCCGAAGTCCCCCCCCCTTTATTATCATTATTACTGGTAAGAAATTTTGGTAAGAACACAAAATCTACCCTTTTAGCAAATTTTAAGTGTGCAATACAGTATTCTTAGCTCTAAGCACTATGCTGTAAATGAGACCTCCAGAACTTACTTCTATGGTATACCTGAAACTTTGTGCTCTAACCATATCTACCCATTTCCCCTGCACCACGGCCCCTGGTAACCACCATTCTTCTCTCTGCTTTTCTGAGCTTGTCTGTTTTAGATTTCAAATGCAAGTGAAATCATATAGTAATTGTCATTCTGTGGCTGGCCTATTTCATATAACATAATGCCCTCAAAGTCCACCCATGTTGTCACAAATGACATGATTTCATTATTATGTAACACTGAATAATATTCCAATGTATATATGTATTACCCATTTATCCTGACACTCTCCCTCCACCTGCCTCCCAACAGGCCCCAGTGTGTGTTGTTCCCCTCTCAGTATCCATGTGTTCTCATTGTTCTGCTTCCACTTGTAAATGAGAACATGCAGTGTTTGATTTTCTGTTCCCGGGTTAGTTTGCTGAGGATAATGGCTTCCAGCTCCATCTATGTCCCTGCAAAGGACATGATCTCATTCCCTTTTATGGCTACATAGTATTTCATGGTGTATATGTACCACATTTTCTTTATCCAGTCTATCATGGATGGACATTTGGGTTGATTCCATGTCTTTGCTATTGTGACTAGTGCTGCAATGAACATGTGTGTGCATGTATCTTTATAACAGAATGATTTATATTCCTTTGGGTTTATACACAGTAATGAGCTTGCTGGGTCAAGTGATCTTTCTGGTTCTAGGTCTTTGAGGAATCACCATACTGTCTTCCACAATGGTTGAACTAATTTACATTCCACCAACAGTGCAAAAGTGTTCCTATATCTGAACAGCCTCATCAGCAGGTAGTTTTATTTTAAAATTTTTTGAGAAACCTTCATACTATTATCCAAAATGGCCATAGTAGTTTGTATTTCCACCACGAGTATACAAGGATTATCTTTTATCCACATCCTCACTAATACTTGCTAGTCATCTTTTCGATAACAGCTATTCTAAGAGGTGTCAGGTGACATCTCGTGGTGGTTTTTATATGCATCCTCCTGACAATTAGAGATGGTAAGAATTTTGTCATATATTTGGTGGCCATTTGTATCTCTTCTTCTGGGAAATGTCTATTCAGATCTTCACCTATTTAAAAAAAATTTCAACTTTTATTTTAGATTCAGTGAATGCATGTGCAGGGTTTTACATTGGCACATTGTGTGATGCTGAGGCTTGGAGTATGAATGATCTTGTAACCCAGGTAGAAAACATAGTATTTCATGGTGTATATGTTTTTCAGGTCTTGGTCCCCACCTTCCCTTCCCCTTCTTGTAGTCCTCAGTATCCGTTGTTCCCATCTTTACATCCATGTGTAATCAGTGCTTTGTTCTTACTTATAACTAAGAACATATGGTATTTGGTTTTTTCTTCCTACATTATTTTAGAATAATGGCCTCTAGCTGCATCCATGTTGGTGCAAAGGACATAATTTTTTAATGGTTGCATGGAATAGTATTCCATGGTGTACATATACTACATTTTCTCTATCCAATGATAGAGAAAATATTCATGTCTTTGCTATTGCAAATAATGCTATAATAAATATATGAGTGCACATGTCTTTATGGTAGAACAATTTATTTTCTTTTGGATACAAGGGTCAGTCCCCATGGCTGCTGTCAAGGGCTAGCGTTGAGTGCCTGCAGCTTTTCCAGGCTCAAGGTGCAAGCTGTCAGTGGATCTATCATTCTGGGGTCTGGAGGATGGTGGCCGTCTTCTCAGAGCTCCACTAGGCAGTGCCCCAGTGGGGACTCTGTGGGGGCTCCTACCCCATATTCTCCCTCTGCACTGCTATAGTAGACATTTGCCATGAGGTCTCCACCCCAGCAGGCTTCTACTGGACATACAGGCTTTTCCATATATCTTTTGAAATCCAGGTGAAGGCTTCTGATAGGGTTTGGCTCTGTGTCCCCCCCCCCCCAAATCTCACCTCAAATTGTACTCCCACAATTCCCACATGTTGTGGGGGGACCCAGTGGGAAATAATTGAATCATGGGGGCAGTTTCTCCCATATCGTTCTCGTGGTAGTGAATAAGTCTTACGAGTTCTGATGGTTTGATG
The DNA here is from genome assembly GCF_047675955.1 of Chlorocebus sabaeus. Lineage (NCBI taxonomy): Eukaryota > Metazoa > Chordata > Mammalia > Primates > Cercopithecidae > Chlorocebus > Chlorocebus sabaeus. The sequence goes on along the minus strand of NW_027327539.1, from coordinate 365,533 downwards.
AGGTGAAACCAGTTTTGCTTGGCTCTCATTCTCTCACTTGCCTGCTGTGATGTAAGACATGCCTTTCGCCTTCTGCCTCCCCCCAGCCATGCGGAACTGTAAGTCTAATTAAACCTCTTTCTTTTGAAAATTGCCCAGTCTCGTGTATGTCTTTATCAGCAGCGCACTCCTGTACTTTGTGCAACTGCAGGTTTAATATCCCATGGAAATTGCCAAGGTTTATGGCTTGCACCCTCAAAGCAGTGACCCAAACTGTGTCTGGGGCCTTTTTAGCCATGGCTGGAGCTGGAGTGGTTGGGAGGTAGAATGCTGTGAGCACTGTCCTGCCCTTGCCCTGGCTGGTTCAGCCCTAGGCCCAGCCCACAAAACCAGTCTTCCCTTATAGGCCTCCAGACCTTTGAAGGGAGGGGCTGCCACCAGCCAAGGACTCTGAAATGCCTTTCAGGCTCTTTCTTCATTGTCTTCTATTAGCATCTGCTTTCCTTTTAGTTATGCAAATGTCTTCAGCCTGCTTGAATTTCAGAGGATACCAATGGCCTTAAAAGTACCATATGACCCCTAACACTTCCTGACTTCATTTCTGCAATATATTTTATTTTATTACATCATCATGAATATTGAAACTTTTTATATCTATTCACTTTCCATTTGTTTTCAAGTCCAGTTTACTTCCAAATAATTTTAGAATACAGAGTCTCCATAAGACTCGAGTTTGTCTGGTTTCTTGCTGTACCCCATGACTGCGAATGCTTTCTAGTACATGTAATACACTCAAAAGTACTTATGAGGCCGGATGCGGTGGCCCACGCCTGTAATCCCAGCACTTTGGGAGGCCGAGGTGGGCGGATCACGAGGTCAGGAGATCGAGACCACCCCGGCTAACACGGGTGAAAATCCGTGTCTACTAAAAAAAATACAAAAAAATAGCCAGACGTGGTGTCGGGGGCCTGTAGTCCCAGCTACTCGGGAGGCTGAGGCAGGAGAATGGCATGAACCCCGGAGGCGGAGCTTGCAGAGAGCTGAGATGACACCACTGTGCTCTAGCCTGGGCGACAGAGCAAGACTCCATCTCAAAAAATAATGATAATAATAAAATAAAAAAGTACTTATGAATGAAAAAAGGAATGAATCTTCCTATTTTTCCTTCAAAATAGCCTTAATTCTTTGGTTTCCAAGTTGATGTGGGGTTTTTAGTAGTTGTCTCAAAAATCCAATCAAATTGAACCGGTTGTGGGAAGTTTTGATGAGGTTCAGTATCTGTGCAATCAGGGCATGTCTCTTGGAATGTAGTGCTGATTAGGTTTATTAATTGTTTTTCCTATATAAGGGGAAGCCAATCGGAGGATGCGTTTTCCCACAGAAGGAGCATCAGAAGAGTTTAAGACCTTGGGGGAAGAGAGTCTTGCTTCTTGCTTGTGGGACTTGCCTTGGAAGGTAGACAAGTTCACAGCATCCTCCAACTTTTTATTTTTGGTGAGTTCTCCGAGCACTGAGATGTGAACTGGCCTCATTCCATTACAATGATACTGTTACCAGTAGAAGAGAATGGAGTTACTGGCAGCATATCTGCATGGGTCCATAAGCAACTTCAGTCCTTGCCTCCTCAGAAGAAAGAATTCGACTGAGGGGCATACAGCAGAAAAAGAGACTAAGTTTCAGAGCAGGAGTGGAAGTTTATTTAGAAAGGTTTTAGAACAGAAAGGAAAGGAAAATTCTCTTGGAAGAGACCCAAGTGGATGCCTGAAGGTCCAAGAGAGAAAAGAGAAGGGCCTTTAACCTTGATCCTGGGATGGGCTTGCCTCTTTCCCATGATTCTTCCTTTAGGGAGAGTTTCTGGCATGCACAGTGTTTTCCTTACCCTTTGGAATTGAGCATGCCCGGTGTGTTTAGAGAGTTACATGCATGTCCATCTGAAGTTTTCTTTCCTTTTCCAGTGGAGTGTGTCCCCGGAAGATTATACTTTGTCATTTTTGTCTCTTAACATGAATGCCCAAGAAGTTGCTTCTTCCTGGGGTCTGCATTTAATTAACATTTTTGATGTTAACAGGTGTAAACCACCAGGAATTGGCCTCTCTCTGGTGCTGCCTAATTATCATTTTTAGAGAGGCAAAGTGATCATGAACAGGCCATCACCTGACATTTCTAGTGGGTAGGGGAAGAGCCCTCTCCTGCCCTGCTCCTGCTCTTCTACCTGTAACAAGACAAGCCTTGAATATCATTAGACATGTGTCCCATCAAGGCAGCATCTCATTATTAAACTTTACTGTGTGAATTGTTCCTTCACATTCTCATATTCTGTGTTCACTATTTGTGTGCCTTTTCCATTTTTGTTTTGACCGTATCTCATTATTTTAACTGCCTTCTCCAAGATTCTAGATCTGCATTGACCAATAGAGTAACTACTAGTCACATGTGGCTATAAACTGTAAATTAATTATAATTAAATAACTAAATGGCATATCCTTAGTAGTAATAGCCAAATTTGTGACCAAACTAGAAATTCTGTAACTACATATGTGTGGTAGTTACTGCATTGGGCAATGTAGATACAGAGAATTTCTTTCATCACAGAAAATCATGTTGGGCATGTTGGCTGCCACTTATTTTTATTTTAGTTTTATTTTTTATTTCTTTGAGACAGAATTTTGCTCTTGTTGCCCAGGCTGGAGTGCAATGGCATGATCTCAGCTCACCGCAAGCTCCGCCTCCCAGGTTCAAACGATTCTCCTGCCTAAGCCTCCCTAGTAGCTGGGATTACAGGCATGTGCCACCACGCCCACCTGGTTTTTTTTTTTTCTATTTTTAGTAGAGACGAGGTTTCTCCATGTTGGTCAGGCTGGTCTCAAACTCCTGACCTCAGGTGATCCGCGTGCCTCCGCCTCCCGAAGTGCTGGGATTACAGGCGTGAGCCACAGCGCCCGGCCCAGATCTCTTAAAAAGTCATGAGGAAGGAGCCATTCTGCATCTTCATTATTCCCTTAATATTTTAAGGACACCCATAACAATTAAGAGGCTGACTTGTGACTTCCTAGCCCTTTCAGGACTATTTAGGCACACCTTAGTGAAGTATTAGGAATGCAGTATTAGGTCTCAAGTTCCTGGACACCAAAACCATGTTCTCCAACAGATCTTCAGTAAAAATAGCTGATGTCTATATTCTTTTGCCTGTCCTTTCCCTTCCTTTTAATTCAGAACTGCGGTCTTGAAAAGTGCTATTATTTAGTAGATTCTCTCAATTCTCAACACCAGCACTATACAGTGTTGAGTAACATCTCAGGTGCTAGGGAAACAGCAGCTGACATTCTAGCAATGCACAAATAGAAAAGCAAAGGTCACTACAGAGTAAAAGAGAATAGATTTTTTAAAAGTATGAAACCATACTCTGACCCAGGTCAGGAGATTGAGACCATCCTGTGAATGGTGAAACCCCGTATCTACTAAAAATACAAAAAATTAGCCGGGCGTGGTGGCGGACGCCTGTAGTCCCAGCTACTCGGGAGGCTGAGACGGGAGAATGGCGTGAACCCGGGAGGCGGAGCTTGCCGTGAGCCGAGACTGCGCCACTGCACTCCAGCCTGGGCCACAGGCGAGACTCCATCTCAAAAAAAAAAAAAAAAAAAAAAAAAGAGCTGACCCTGAGACAACACAGGTGAACACAGCCAACCTGCTGCATAAGAAGTAAACAAAATGTGTGTCTTTCATTCAATATTAAACAATGATAGACTAAGTATGTAAGCATGTTACCATCACAGGTATGGTATGTGCCTAACTATGATTTAAATTGTAGAGCCTCAGATTTTAGATCTGGAAGAGCCATGGGTTTTAATCCATGCTGGGAGAGGCTCAAGGTTACTCTGGAGAAACACGTGGTTTGGGGAGGCTGGAGACTGAGGGGTGGGCTCCCATTCCCCAGTTCCTTCAATGAGTCTGATCTGTTTTATAAATCAGTTTTTGGAAAATGATTCAAACAAGTCAACCCAATTCCCTATTATTTGGTCAAAGCCATCAGCCCTCAGGCTTCTTTCCACTGCAACTGTGGGCTCCCACTCTCCTCCTGCTCTCCTGCTCAGGTTGGGGCATCCAAAGACCTTCTCTTGCTGGGGAGAGAGGTTAGGGAGGGACCATTTTTTGATTATTTGAGGGTGTGGTTCAGTTGTAAACAGTGTAAGTTTTAGAATTTGTGTTATTGTGATGACGATGACTAACTGCAAAATATTTCCCATTTGCCTTGCAATAACAAGAGCATGTATTTTATGTAATTGAAGTTTTTGGATCCTACTTATTTACTTTATTAAGAATAGTGACATTTGAGAAGAGAAGAGTTCTAATTTTGCATCAGAGTCAAAAGTGAAAATGAAAGGAACTGACCCATGAAGGAATAGGTATGAGCTGTTTACTTCATTCCTGCCCGTCCTGGTTGATGTTCAGCTCTGGCCCTGCATCCCACTTTCAAATGTGGTGGATGTCTCACCTAGGAAAGGCCTTCCCTACGCTGGCTCCCTCTGCTCACCCGACTGTAGTTACTTCTCTTAATCCCCCATGAACGCTGTTTTCTAAGTTGGGTGTGTTTCCTGTAATAAAAAGGTATTGTTGCACCACTCATTGAGGACTTTTTGGATGCCATGCTAAGCATGTCATAGTCACGAGCTCATTGTACAAACTACCCTTTATAACACTCCTATGAATTTATATTCCCATACGAATTGATCTGAGGAAGTGGCATGCTGGAGAGATTAAGTAATTAAATGACAGCATACAGTTAATTACTGAAAGGATTTGGGTTTGGACCTGGATCTGTAATTCAAACACTCATGTCTATAATCACAAGTGTTGCCATATCATTTGCATTAGGATTTAGAATCTCTGCTGGCAGGCCTGGGAAGGCACATTGTAACCAATTAAAGGTAAATGCCACATTTAGTTTTGCACACAGTGCAGAACCACTGCATTGCCTCTCAGAGAATGCCAGGCGCTCCTGTTTGTCTCAGTGTCTCCAGCTTGAATTGCTTCACCCCTGGCTCTCGGCAATGCTGCTCCTCTCTCCTGCATGGATCACCTGTTCCTGGAATTCCTTTCTCCCATTTCTTAGGTTGCCACTTTACTGTAGCTTCCTGATCTAAGGTAAAGCTTTGATGCTGTGCATGTCCCAAAATGCCTGTGCACTATTCTCACACTGGGTTGATGGTTTACTTGGGTTTAAAATATATGTATTTCTCTCAGAATGTGAAGGCCAAATTTCATTTTCTTATTATATCTAGAATTTCAGTGAAAAACTTCAGTGATATTTTCGTTCTTGATTCTTTGCAGGTGATCTTTTCCTTTCACCTCTCTGGAAGCTTTTCAGATCTTTATCTCTGATGTTATCAAATTTCACAATAATGTGTTTAGTGTAGAAGAACTTTGAAATTCATTTTGAGGGGAACTCAATAGATCTTTTAAATCTGAAAATCATAAACTTTATTTCTGGAAAATGTTCTTAAGTTGAGATATAATTCACATACTACATTTTACTCATGTAAAGTGTTCAATTTAGCACTTTCTGGAAGTAGCACAGATATCACCACTATTTAATTCTAACATATTTTCAGCACCCAAGAAAGAAACTGCATTTTCCATTTTTTCCTCCTCCAAAGTCTGGCAATCATTCCTTTTTGAGGCTGAGTAATATTCCATTCTGTGGAAATACTTCATGTTATTTATTCGCTCATCAGTTGGTGGACGTTTGGGTTGTTTCTACTTTTTGGCTATTATGGATAATGCTGCTGTACAAGTTTTTGTGTGGACATATGTTTTTAATTCTGTTCACTATGAAGACTTGAATAGAGTTGATGGATCAAAGAGTAATTCTATGTCTTTTTGAGGAGCTGACAGATTGTTTTCCAAAGCAGCTGTACCATTTAAATCCCATTGATTTCTTTTCTGACATTTTTATTCTTTCTGTCTGCTTTTATTTTTTTGTGTGTGAAATTCTATTTTAAACTCTGAAGATGAATCAGGAAAATCAACGCAGCTTCTTTAAAAAATTACAAGAAAATGATATACAGGAGATACAAGGGAAATGTATAAATTATATAGACTTAAAAACACATCAGCTAATCACAATGTATGAATTTTATTTGGGAATATAGACAGAACAGAATTGCCCATGTATTTCTTGTTGTTCTGAAGGACTATAGATATACAGGGGTTTGTTATATTCATGTTTATTTACATATATGTTTAAAATTCTCCATATAAGGGTTTTAAAAATTCCATTGGAAGCCTTATGTTTTCAAATGTACTCAGAATTTGTTTTAATCAGGGATGTTAAGACCTGCAGACATGGAAGTGACTGTCCCATTCATACTCACAGATCCCTAGAAATAGGAGGCACAGGGACGCCCCAGGCAGAGGTAGGAGAGGGGAAGGCATGGGCAGGATCCTCTGCTGTGGTCTCTGTGGGACAGCATGGGCAGGCAGGGCAGGCAGGCTTAGGCTGTCCAGCGTGAATAGCTTCAGCAGGCTCTGGGGCATAGGGGTCATTTCTAGTTGCCTAGTACCTCACCCTGTGGTGATTAAGGAAGGGTGGTATTGTCTCCTACAGTATCAGAGCCAGATAAAGTAGGTGGTTAGGAGTATGGGTTCTGAATTGGTAGTTTAATTGGCTGGCCCTGGGAAAGGCAATCTTTTCCCAATAAACACCAGATGCTAGAGCGTCAAGAAAACAGAAAATAAGAAAATATAATTAACGCATTCTGTGTGCACAGATACAGTCTTCTTTTGCTTCCCCAAAGGAAGAGTCCACAGGAGCCTGGCACTCCTGGACCTGAGGAAACCCTGAAAATGTTGGTATCTGCAGATCCTCTCCAAAAAGAGGTCGCCAGTCTCCTAAGACTGCAAGCTGACCCCAGCATTCTGGAAGCCAAGAGGCAGAAAGAGTCTGCAGATCTCCCTGCTCAGTAAATTGGCTTTCACTAAATATTGTCTTTGCATAAGCAGCATTATCCAGTGTCCTGGAGCCTAGAAAAGTTCTGTTTCAATATCTGAAGAAAATAAATTGTTTCTTTTCCCGATGTCAGGGAGGAGCATTTGACTGCTAGTGTGGACTGAGGGGTCTTGGGATCACAGTCTTCCCAATGTGCTTTGAACTGACCCTCTGTGTCTGCCTCACCATCTCCTCAGCTTACCTAGACACTTGGGAACCATAACACAAGCCCTTCTAGGAGTCTGTGGTGTGGCTTAGCTGCCTCTGTAGGCATCTCTTGGGGTTAAACATTTTCCACTCTGCTAAGTCAGTGCCATCTGTTCTTTGGCTTCATCTTCAGAAGACCCTGAGCCCTTCCCCACCCTCCTTGTCCCACCCTCCACACCAAATGCGTGGCACCCTTGAGGCCATAGGGTTGCTGCCATAGGATTTTTGTATTGAGTGCTCTCATTCCAAGCAACTGTGAGAGATTTCTATGGCAGGGCCTGCGGGTTCCTGTCAAATTAAATTGTAGTTGAGTGTTGGGTGCTATTTAAGAAGCATCCCCCTTTCTCCTTCCTAACAGAGCCCTGAATTATTCAGTCACGTGGTTTGAAACATGGGGTGGGTCCTGGTTGACATAACCAGCACTGTCTCACCCTGTGTCACAGTTATTGGTTCCAAAGTGGGTGCATAACTGAGGCTCATGCCAGGTGCCACACAGCACTCCCTTGGTCCCCCTAAGGGACTTGGGGATGGGCAACGGTCTGAGTTGTTCCAATTAGAGTCAAATACAAGTTGTGCTAGGTTGTTAGGAACAAGAGTGTGCTTGTTCATGTAAATTAAACTCAATTAGATAATAAAAAATAAACTTTTGATCCTGAAAAAATACCTACATACATACAAACTACCTCTGAAACAAACTACTTTTTCAGAATTTCTAATTTAAATATTCAGAAATATGAATGATTATGATGAATTTTAACAAGGCTTACATAATTCAATTCTGTTTTGGATCATGTCTGAGAGGCATATTAGCTGCTGGACTTATTTGGATTTCCTTACCTCCTTTGCATATGAAAAAATAAGAGATTGAGACAGAAACAAGATATGTAATTTATGTACAATGAAACTTTCTACTGCCCAGGAAATGAGGCTTTCTATTGTCCAATGAATTGTGCCTGGCAGCACAATTCACTGCTTCACAATTGATCGTTCTTTTTACCCTCAGAGCCTAATCCTAACCCTAACCCTACTATTATCTTTACAATCTATCTCTAATCTTACCCCATACTGCTAAATAGCTGTGGCCAAAAGCACTTTTTAAATTATTTAACTTCTTTTCCTTGATTTCTCTAAGGACATCCTAAAGGAGATGTCATTATGTGTTTTGCAGTCCCTCTGAGTGGTATGGCTTCAGATAGGAAGTTCTAATACTTTGCAAGACATAAAAAGTTTGGAGAGTAACAGCACGGGGTTGTTAGGGATGCATGCTGGCATTCACGATAGTCATTGGTACTGTTCTCCAAATATTTTCAGTTCAGTTTTTATGAATGCATTCTGACTACTCCAATCCACCTACTTAAATTTTGGCATGACCACATAGCTTTTTTTTTTTTTTTTGCCAATGGAGATGAGAAGAAATAACATGTGACTTTTTCAGGAGAAATCTCTAAGAACAGAGTTCTATTCAGCATGCTTTTTTCTCTTTTCTATAGCATTAATTTTAGCAATATTAATAGCTTCAAAAACTAACTTAGGTATTAGGTTTTTTAAAATGTCTTTTGTCTTCCAGTTTGTAAGCCACACTGATCAGGACTACAGAGTTGAATTATTAGAACTGATAAAGGAAAGATAATGCTTATCTTTCAAAAACATGAATTACCTGTTTAATGGGCACAAAGAAGTTTTGTTCTATTCATCAGGTGATACACAAAACTCTACACAAAAAGTGAGGGTCAGAGAATGCAGAGAACACACAACTGACTTCATGGCAGGAAGATTCTGAGTGCTAATTCAATGTTACTCTTTATTAGCTGCAAAATATAATTGTATTTGAAATTTTTATCATAGACACTAACCATCACTATGGACAAAGGATGGCCACTGACCAATGAGAAAAGATGGTGGTCATAACAACCAGCAGTGCCCATGGCACATCCACCAGTGTGCAGTGACTATCAGCTCCAACTGATCTGGATGTCTTAACAGCTTCATCTGTGAGTGACAGGATTGTCTTGTGTCAATGGCTCTCAAACCTGGGTGCTTGCTTGAATCTCTTAAAGAACATTCAAAAATATGCTCATCGCTAATTCACAATTATACTGTTTAGGAATTATGAATCTGGGTGCTCCTGTATTGGGTGCATATATATTTAGGATAGTTAGCTCTTCTTATTGAATTGATCCCTTTACCATTATGTAATGGCCTTCTTTGCCTCTTTTGATCTTTGTTGGTTTAAGGTCTGTGTTATCAGAGACTAGGATTGCAACCTCTGCCTTTTTCTGTTTTCCATTTGCTTGGTAGATCTTCCTCCATCCCTTTATTTTGAGCCTTATGTGTGTCTCTGCACATGAGATGAGTCTCCTGAATACAGCACACTGATGGGTCTTGACTCTTTATCCAATTTGCCAGTCTGTGTCTTTTAATTGAAGCATTTAGCCCATTTACATTTAAGGTTAATATTGTTGTGTGTGAATTTGATCCTGTCATTATGATGTTAACTGGTTATTTTGCTTGTTAGTTGATGTAGTTTCTTCCTAGCCTCGATGGTCTTTACATTTTGGCATGTTTTTGCAGTGACTGGTAATGGTTGTTCCTTTCCATGTTTAGTACTTCCTTCAGAAGCTCTTGTAGGGCAGGCCTGGTGATGACAAAATCTCTCAGCATTTGCTTGTCTGTAAAGGATTTTATTTCTCCTTCACTTATGATGCTTAGTTTGGCTGGATATGAAATTCTGTGTTGAAAATTCTTTTCTTTAAGAATGTTGAGGGTCAGGCACGGTGGCTCAGGCCTGTAATCCCAGCACTTTGGGAGGCCGAGGTGGGCGGATCACGAGGTCAGGGGATCGAGACCATCCTGGCTAACACGGTGAAACCCCATCTCTACTAAAAAATACAAAAATCTAGCTGGGCGAGGTGGCGGGTGCCTGTAGTCCCAGCTACTTGGGAGGCTGGGGCAGGAGAATGGCATAAACCTGGGAGGCGGAGCTTTCAGTGAGCTGAGATCTGGCCACTGCATTCCAGCCTGGGCAGCAGAGCGAGACTCCATCTCAAAGAAAAAAAAGAATGTTGAATATTGACCCCCACTCTCTTCTGGCTTGTAGTGTTTCTGCCAAAAGATCTGCTGCTAGTGTGATGGGCTTCCCTTGGCGGATAACCCAACCTTTCTCTGGCTGCCCTTAACATTTTTTCCTTCACTTCAACTTTAATGAATCTGGCAATTATGTGTCTTGGAGTTGCTCTTCTTGAGGAGTATCTTTGTGGTGTCCTCTGTATTTCCTGAATTTGAATGTCGTTGTGCCTTGCTGGGTTGGTGAAGTTCTCCTGGATAATATCCTGAAGAGTGTTTTCCAACTTGGTTCCATTCTCCCTGTCACTTTCAGGTATACCAATCAGATGTAGATTTTGTCTTTTCACATAGTCCCATATTTCTTAGATGCTTTGTTCATTTCTTTTTACTATTTTCTCTCTGAACTTCTCTTCTCACTTCATTTCATTCATTTGATCTTTAATCACTGATACGCTTTCTTCCAGTTGATCAAATCGGTTACTGAAGCTTATGCATTTGTCACATAGTTCTCATGCCATGCTTTTCAGCTCTCTCAGGTCATTTAAGGACATCTCTAAACTGGTTATTCTAGTTAGCCATTTGTCTAATCTTTTTTCAAGGCTTTTAGCTTCTTTGCGATGGGTTCGAACTTCCTCCTTTAGCTTGGAGAAGTTTGATTGTCTGAAGTCTTCTTCTCTCAACTCGTCGAAGTCATTCTCCACCCATCTTTTTTCCATTGCTGGCAAGGAGCTGTGTTCCTTTGGAGGGGGAGAGGAAGCACTCTGGTTTTTAGAATTTTCAGCTTTTCTGCTTTGTTTTTCCCACATCTTTGTGGTTTTATCTACCTTTGGTCTTTGATGATGGTGATGTACGGATAGGGTTTTAGTGTGGATGTCCTTTCTGTTTGTTATTTTTCCTTCTAACAGGACTGTCAGCTGCAGGTCGGTTGGAGTTTGCTCGAGGTCCACTCCAGACACTATTTGCCTGGGTATCAGCAGCGGAGGCTACAGAAGATAGAATATTACTGAACAGTGAGTGTTGCTGTCTGATTCTTGCTCCAGAAGCTTCGTCTCAGAGGTGTACCCAGCCATGTGAGGTGTGAGGTGTCAGTCTGCACCTAGTGGGAGATGTCTCCCAGTTAGGTTACTCAGGGGTCAGAGACCCACTTGAGCAGGCAGTCTGTCCATTCTCAGATCTCAACCTCCATGCTGGGAGAACCACTGCTCTCTTCAAAGCTGTCAGACAGGGACATATACATCTGCAGAGGTTTCTCCTGCTTTTTGTTTAGCTATGCCCTGTTCCCAGATGTGGAGTCTACAGAAACAGGCAGGCCTCCTTGAGCTGCGGTGGGCTCCACTCAATTTGAGCTTCCCGGCAGCTTTGTTCACCTACTTAAGCCTCAGCAATGGTGGGCGCCCCTCCCCCATCCTCACTCCTACCTTGCAGTTAAATCTCAGACTGCTGCACTAGCAATGAGGGAGGCTCCATGGGCGTGGGACCCTCTGGGCCAGGTGTGGGATATAATCTCCTGGTGTGCTGTTTGCTAAGACCCTTGGTAAAGCACAGGATTAGGGCGGGAGTTGCCTGATTTTCCAAATGTTGTGTGTCTCAGTTTCCCTTGGCTAGGAAAAGGAATTCCCTTCCTCCTTGCACTTCCCAGGCAAGGTGATGCCTCACCCTGCTTCAGCTCTCGCTGGTCAGGCTGCACCCACTGACCAGCACCGACTGTCTGACATGCCCCAGTGAGATGAACCCAGTACCTCAGTTGAAAATGCAGAAATCACCTGTCTTCTGTGTTGCTCACACTGGGAGCTGGAGGCTGGAGCTGTTCCTATTTGGCCATCTTGGGTCCCCCCTCCCAGCATCCCTTTATGATTAAAGCTCTCAGCAAAATAGGCATACAAGGGACATACCTTAATACAAGGTATATATGACAAATGCACAGCCAACATAATAATGGGAAAAAGGTGAAAGCATTCCCTCTGAGAACCGGAGCAAGACAAGGATGCCCACTCTCACCACTCCTCTTCAACATAGTACTGGAAGTCCTAACCAGAGCAATCAGACAAAAGAAAGAAATAGAAGAAATCCAAATCAGTAAAGAGGAAGTCAAACTGTCACTGGTTGCTGACCATATGATCTTTTGCCTTGAAAACCATACTGACTCCTCTAGAAAGCTCCTAGAATAGATCAAAGAATTCAACAATGTTTCTAGATGCAAGATTAATGTACATGAATCAGTAGCTCTTCTATACACCAACAGCTACCAAGCAGAGAATCAAATCAAGAACTCAACCTCTTTTACAATAGCTGCAAAAAGCAAATAAACAAAAACAAAACAAAACAAAACTTAGGAATATACCTAACAAAGGAATTGAAAGACCTTTGCAAGGAAAATTACAAAACATTGCTGAAAGAAAGCATAGATGTAGCCAAGCATAGTGGTGGTGGGTGCCTATAATCCCAGCTACTTGGGAGGCTGAGGCAGGAGAATCACTTGAACCCAGGAGGCAGAGGTTGCAGTGAGCTGAGATCATGCCACTGTGCTCCAGCCTCGGCAACAAGAGCAAAACTCCCTCAAAAAAAAAAAAAGATGAAAGAAAGAAAAGAAATCATAGATGACACAAACAAATGGAAACACATTCCCATGCTCACGGATAGGTAGAATCAATGTTGTGAAAATTATCATTCTGTTAAAGGCAATCTACGAATTCAACACAATCCTCATCTGAATATCATCATCATTCTTCACATAATTGCAAAAACAATTCTAAAATTCATATGGAACCAAAAGAGAGCCACATAGCCAAACCAAGACTAAACAAAAAGAACAAAACTGGAGGCATCACACTACCTGATTTCAAACTGTGCAATAAGGCCATAGTTACGAAAACAGGATGGTACTGGTATGAAAATAGGCACATAGACCAATGGAACAGAACAGAGAACCTAGAAATTAACCCAAATACTTACAACAACGGATCTTCACCAAAGTAAACAAAAACATAAAATTTCAACACATGATGTTGGGATAATTGGTGAGCCACATGTAGAAGAATAAAACTGGATCCCCATCTCTCACCATATACAAAAATCTACTGCATATGGATTAAGAACTTAAACTAATTCCTGAAACTATAAAAATTCTAGAGGATAACACTGGATAAACCCTTCTAGACATTGGTATAGGCAAGGATTTCATGACCAACAACCCAAAAGCAAATGCGATAAAAAACAAAGATAAATAGCTGGGACTTCTGTATACTAAAGAGCTTTTGCATGGCAAAGGCAACAGTCAGCAGAGTAAATAGACAACCCACAGAGTGGGAGAAACTCTTCACAATCTATACATCTGACAGAGGACTAATATCCAGAATCCACAACAAACTCAAACAAATCAGTATGAAAAAAACAAACAACCCCATCAAAAAATGAGCTAAGGATATGATTGACAGTTCTCAACAGAAGATATACAAATGGCCAACAAACATAAGAAAAAATGTTCAACATCACTAATGATTAGGCCAATGCAAATCAGAACTACAATGCAATAACACCTCACCTCCAGAAAGCCATAATTTTAAAAATATTTAAAAACAGTAGATGTTGCCATGGATGTGGTAAACAGGGAACACTTCTATACTGCTGGTGGGAATGTAAACTAGTACAGCCACTATGAAAAACAGTGTGGAGATTCCTTAAAGAACTAACAGTAAAACTACAATTTGACCCAGCAATCCCCCTACTAGGTATCTACCCAGAGGAAAATAAGTCATTATTCAAAAAAGACTCTTGCACACACATGTTTATAGCAGCACAATTCACAAATGCAAAATCATGGAGCCAACTCAAATTCCCATCAATCAACATATATATGATGGAATACTACGTAGCCATAGAAAGGAATGAATTAACAGCATTTGCAGTGACCTGGGTGAGACTGGAGACTATTGTTCTAAGTGATGTAACCCAGGAATGGAAAACAACATCGTATGTTCTCACTGATATGTAGGAGCTAAGCTATGAGGACAGAAAGGCATAAGAATGATGCAATGGACTTTGGGGACTTGGGGGGAGGAATGGGAGGGAGGCGAGCAATAAAAGACACGAATATGGTGCAGTGTACACTGCTTGGGTAATGGGTGCACCATAATCTCACAGATCACCACTAAGGAGCTTACTCATGTAACCAAATACCATCTGTACCCCGATAACTTATGAACAAATAAAAATAATAAATGAAAAATAAAATATAACACCAAGAAAGTGAAAAGCCAACCCACAGAATGGGAAAAAAATGATTGCAAACTATCTATCTGATAAAGGGTTAATAACCTCAATATATAAGGAGCTCAAACAACTCTACAAGAAAATATCTGAACACCTGATAAAAAATGGCCAAAAAGACTTTAATATATATTTATCAAAAGAAGACATACAAATGGCAAACAGGCATATGAAAAGGTGCTCAGCATCATTGATAGAGAAATGCAAATCGAAACTGCAGTGTGATATCATCTCATTGGAGTTAAAATGGCTTATATTCAAAATACAGGAAATAACAAATGCTAGTGAGAATTTAGAGAAAAGAGAACCCTCGTTTACTGTTGGTGGGAATATAAATTAGTACAAGCACTACAAAGAACAGTTTGGAGGTTCCTCAAGACACTAAAAATTGAGCTACTACATTATCCAGCAATCCCACTGTTGGGTATATACCCAAAAGGAAGGAAATCAGTATGTTGAGATATCTGTACTCCTGTGTTTGTTGCAGCAGTATTTACAATAGCAAAGATTTGCAAGCAACCTGAGTGTCCATCAATAATGGATTGAAAAATGTGGTACAGGCTGGGCGCGGTGGCTCAAGCCTGTAATCCCAGCACTTTGGGAGGCCGAGACGGGTGGATCACGAAGTCAGGAGATCAAGACCATCCTGGCTAACCCAGTGAAACCCCGTCTCTACTAAAAAATACAAAAAAACTAGCCGGGCGAGGTGGCGGGCGCCTGTAGTCCCAGCTACTCAGGAGGCCGAGGCAGAAGAATGGCGTAAACCCGGGAGGCAGAGCTTGCAGTGAGCTGAGATCTGGCCACTGCACTCCAGCCTGGGCGACAGAGCAAGATTCTGTCTCAAAATAAATAAATAAATAAAAATAAATAAGTAAATAAAAATAAAAAATGTGGTACATCTACTCAAAGGAGTACTATTCAGCCCTAAAAACGAATGAGAACCAGTCATCTGCGAGACCACGGATGGAACTGGAAATCATTGTGTTAAGTGAAATAGCCATGCACAGAAAGACAAACATCACATGTTCTCACTTATTTGTGGGATCTCAAAATCAACCCACTTGAACTCATGAACACAAAGAGAAGGATGATTACCAGAGGCTGGCAAGATAGTGGGGAGATAGGGTGAGGTGGGCATTGCTCATGTGTACAAAAAATAATTCAAATGAATGAGAGTCGCTCTTTGATAGCACAATAGGGTGACTCATGAACACAGAGAAAAGGATGATTACCAGAGACTGGGAGGATAGTGGGGAGCTAGGGGAGGTGGGCATTGTTCATGGGTACAAAAAATAATTAGAATGAATGAGAGTCACTATTTGATAGCACAGTAGGGTGACAATGGTCAATAATAATGTAATTGTACATTTTAAAATAACTTAGAGAATGTAATTAGATTGTTCACAACTCAAAAAATAAATGCTTGAGGGGATGGATGTCCCATTCTTTGTGATGCGATTATTTAACTTTGTATGTCTGTATCAAAACATCTTGTTTATGTTATAAATATATACACCTATGTACCCATAAAATTAAAAATTAAAAAATTATGAGACATAACTCAATTTGAATTTTGGGTAAGTAATGTTACTATTTGTATAAATATCTTTCAATACTTGCTTAAACACATTACACACAAATATGCAAATATTGCTTAGTTATACTAAAAAGTTATTCATTGCTTATCCCAATTTTAAACTTTACTATGTTTCTTATATTTTCTTTCAGTGAATCTGACACATCCATTATAGAAGTGTCATAGGATTTACAAAGAGATTGTACAGACATGGGGAAAAAAGAATAAAAGAAAAATCCTTAGAGGTCATATGGGTTGGTAAGATTATAAAAGAAAACTAAGTCCCATATGATACATTAAAAACAAATCAGGATGTACATCTGAGCTCTCACCAGGAGCCATGGCAACCAGATTGCCCCTGGGCTGAGGGTGAAGTCCCTGAGCACTCTCAGAGACAGACAATGCAAATCAAGTTCGTTCTCATTGTGCTTGCTTGGCCTTCAAAATTGTGTGAGTCCCTAAGCATATATATAATCAGGAGTAGTTGTGGGAAAAATAACACCATTAAATGTGCCACAACAAAAGACTGATGACAAATACTGCAGATGTTTAGATCAGATGTCTGAAGCAAAGAAAGAGAGTGTAATAAAAAATAATTTAAAGAAAATTGAGCTTGATAAATCTATTTCTTTATCTTTATAATAATGCCAAATTTGTTGAGATTTTCTTAAAATGGCATGATTTGTCTACAGCTCTTTGTACTCTGTCTGGCTTAAATTAAATGTATATACAATTTATATAATAAAATACTGGGCTGTTTTATTACAGTGATAATTTCTTGGTCACCACTTTGATCATATTCTATAAATGGCACTGTAAGACTTATGACTGGTTATCAACAACATAAAGTGATCATGAGAGTTTTGTGGCAGACGAAGGAAGGTTGGTTAGTGCAGTGGCAATAGTTGGCAACCTGAGAAACCAAGCTTACTGTTTTAGAAAAGTATTATTCTTTCTAACTAGATATTACCATGAAAAGAACCTTGTGAAATGCAGAAATGCCAAAAGAATAATTATAAGATAATAACCAAATAACTAAAATACATCTAAATTTCTCTGACAATTTAACTTAATGCAGGGTGCAGCCAGAATCACAAAGTTTACTAACATAGACATTTATGATCTCAAGACATTTAATTCTTAGCTCGTTAAGGAAAAAAGTAGTAGAATTGTTATTGCAGAGACAAAAGACAGAAAACAGTGGAGGGGCTTGACCACAAGTCATATTACAATTGTTGGAAACCTCTAAAAATCCTGCCTGGTGATAGGTTTTTCTTATCTCCTTATTGAAGAATATATGAGCAAGCAGGGCATGGTGGCTCAAACCTGTAATCCCAACACTTTGGGAGGCCAATGTTGGGGGATCACTTGAGGTCAGGAGCTCAAGACTAGCCTGGGCAACATAGCAAAACCCTGTCCCGACAGTTTCTTTTTAAACTAGCCGACTGTGGTGGCATATGCCTGTAGTCCCAGCCACCAGTGAGGCTGAGGTGGGAGAACTGCTTGAGCTTAGGTATTTGAATCTGGAGTGAGCTATGATTGTGCCACTCCACTCCAGCAAGAATGACAGAGCTAGGTCCTGTGTACAAATATATACATATTGTGTGTGTTGTCAATGATCAGTCATAGGTCTTACAACGCTGTTTATACAATATGGTAAAAATGATGCTGACAAAGAAATTATCACAATAATAATAATAAAAGACCAATGTATTTTATTATGTAAGTTGTTCATAAATTTAATATAAAAGAGGTAGAGTATGAAGATCTGTAGACAAATCACGTCATTTTTTAAAAATCTCAACATAAAAGTACTTTTTTTTTGAGACAGAGTCTCACTCTGTCACCCAGGCTGGAGTGCAGTGGCTAGATCTTGGCTCACTGCAACCTCTGCCACCCTGGTTCAAGCAATTCCCCTGCCTCAGCCTCCCGAGTAACTGGGATTATAGGTTCCTGCCACCATGTGCAGCTAATTTTTGTATTTTTAGTGGAGATGGGGTTTCACTATCTTGGCCAGGCTGGTCTTAAACTCCTGACCTTGTGATCCACTGACCTCAGCCTCCCAAAGTGCTGGGATTCCAGGTGTGAGCCACTGCACCCAGCCAACATTTCTTTTTTAAACTGTGCAAGCTCTTCGACCATCATGTCTCCGTGCATCACTCTAATAAGATAACCAGAGCAAGTGTTTCCACTGTGGAGTCGGAGGAGATAAAGATACATCCTTTGTACTTTGGGTGCTCTTATCAGGATCAGGGGAGGTCCCTGCACTCTGATTTTATCTCTCTTAAATGCGCAAAGTACAGAGATTTTTAAAGTGAATAATTTTAAAAGGAATTAAAAATTCTATAATTTTCAGGGACATGCAGGTTTTCTATTGATCATGCTTTTTCTTGATATTTTTAGGCCCTGGCCAGCCGCAAATGAATAATCTCTATCATCATTATTGTGTTCCTTTGTGTTTTAACCTTTCCTGATTCCATCCTCTCTACCTTTTATTTTGAAGAAGGATAGACACCAGAAAATCCTATCCCTACCAAATGAAAAAAAAAAAAAAAAAAAAAAAAAAATATCAATATTAACATTTACAAGTCACATTTGTAAATATATATTTTAATTAGAAAATTACAATTTTAAACTTTCAGAGGAAATGGTAGTAATATAAAACAGAGGACTTTTTTTTTTAAGACGGAGTCTCGTTCTGTCACCCAGGCTGGAGTGCAGTGGCACAATAAACAGAGGACATTTTTATAATAAGGAACTCTTATATTCTTAATATTTTGCAAATTATTATTCTCTCATGACCAAATAATGTTACCTAAAGTAATATACAACCAATTTAATAAGTTTAGTTCTAAAACACACAAAATTACAAAACAATTAATACAATATTTGAAATCATGATGCATATTGCCAGCCTCCCTTCAGGTAAAGTTCTATTAACTCTACCAAAATTTTATAAATGGCAGACATTACATTTCCAGACAGTTTTGTGGTAACCAAAAAAGAATTGATTTATTAGCAATTTTTATATCACATTGAGACAAAATATTGTGATAAATATCGTTATTGTTATATATTTAAAACATCTCATGTGTTAAGAAATCACACTTTAGATGGGGTCAAGCCGGCCGATTACAAGCAACTGTGGCCCGTGGCTCTCATGGAGAGCAGTGACAAGTGTGAGTGAATTCTGCACCTTCAGTTGAGGTATCCAGGTATCCAGGTGCTTGCACTGGGACTGACTGGGCAGACAGCTCGACCCACAGGGAGTGAGGAAAAGCAAGTGGGGCGATGGCCCACCCAGATGGGCACCAGCTAGGGGAGCCCCAGTCGCAGCCAAGGGAGGCGGTGAGTGTGCCACTCTGCCTGGGAAACCACGCTTCTCCCACGGATCTTGGCAACCTGCAGATCAGGAGGTCCCCTCGTGAGCCCAGCCCCCATGGCCTGGGTCTGAAGCACAGAGCTGTGTGAAGTCTCGGCGGAGAGCTCGCTGGCTCACTGGGGCATGCTGGAAACCCAGGAGTTTTGTGTACTCTGCCCCAAGAATTCCAGCAAAGCGGGAGATACATCCATGCATTCCCCTAGGAAGGGGGCTGAATCCAGGGAGCCAAGTGACGTCATTCTGAGGCCCCACTCCCACAGTCCCTCACAAGTGACATCATTCTGAGGCCCCACTCACACAGCCCCTCACAAGTGACGTCATTCTGAGGCCCCACTCCCACAGCACCTCACAAGTGACGTCATTCTGAGGCTCCACTCACACAGCCCCTCACAAGTGACGTCACTCTGAGGCTCCACTCCCACAGCCCCTCACAAGTGACGTCATTCTGAGGCCCCACTCACACAGCGCCTCACAAGTGACGTCACTCTGGGGCTCCACTCCCACAGCCCCTCACAAGTGACGTCATTCTGAGGCCCCACTCCCACAGCCCCTCACAAGTGACGTCATTCTGAGGCCCCACTCCCACAGCCCCTCACAAGTGACGTCATTCTGAGGCTCCACTCCCACAGCCCCTCACAAGTGACATCATTCTGAGGCCCCACTCCCACAGCCTCTCACAAGACCCATTGGCTTGGAATTCCAGCTGGTGGCGGGCAGCAGGCTGGAGATAGCCAGAAATGGACCGAGTTCCCGGGGGAAGGGCAGCCGCTATATCTGTGGTTTGAGTTGGCCGCTCTAGCCTGCTGGCACCAGGGACCAGGAGGAGTTCCCCATAACACAGCACAGCTGCTGTGCTGGATTGTGGCCAGGCTGCTTCTTTAAGTGAGACCGAAATCCATCCCCCCTCACTGGACAGGGCCTCCCCATTAGAATTTTAGCAACTCCAGCCAGAGTTCTGTGGACAGAACTCTCATTTCTCCCTGGGATGAAGTCCCCAGGGAGAGGGGTAGATGCTGTCTCCCAAGTTCAGCCGACCTAGCCTTGCCAGCCTGCTGGCTCTGGAGACTCCCGGGGATCAGCACAGCACACCTGCTCTGCTGGGGGCAGCCAGACTGCTTCTTTAAGCAGTCCCTGATCCTGTTCCTCTCAACTGGGTGAGACCTCCCAACAGGGGTCTCCAGACACCCGCTACAGGAGCGTTCCAACTGGCATCAAGTTGGTGCCCCCTTGGACGGTGCTCCCAGAGGAAGGATCAGGCTGCCATTTTTGCTGTTTCACAGCCTTCACTGATGATACCTCCAGGTGCAGGAGAGACTGAGACGACTAGGGTCCAGAGTGGACCCCCAAAAAACCACAGCAGCCCTAGGGAAGTGTTAAAAACAAACAGAAAGCAACAACAACAATATCAACAAAAAAGACCCCACAAAAATCCCATTCAAAGGTCAACAACATCAAAGATAAAAGATAGATAAGCCCACAAAGATGAGAAAGCATCAACACAAAAATGCTGAAAACTCAAAAAGGCAGAATGCCTCTTCTCCTCTAAATGACAACACTACCCCCCCAGCAAGGGCACAGAACTGACCCGAGGCTGAGATGGCTTAATTGACAAAAATAGGCTTTAAGAGGTGGGTAATAACAAACTTCACTGAGCTAAAGGAGCATGTTCTAACTTAATGCAAGAAGCCAAAAATCATAAAAGAATACGGTAGCTGATACCCAGAACATTCAGTTTAGAGAGCAACATAACTGACCTGATGGAGCTGAAAAAAACAACATGAGAACTTCACAATGCAACCATAAGTATCAATAGCAGAATAGGCCATGTGGAGGAAAGAATCTCAGAACTTGAAAACTGTCTGTCTGATATAAGATAGGAAGAAAAGAATAGAGAGAAAAGAACTAAAAAGAATGAACAAAATCTTCAAGAAACATGGTATTATGTAAAAAAAACTGAACGTAAGACTGATAAGGATACACTGATCCACCACAATCAAGATGGCTTCATCCTGGCCAGGCGTGGTGGCTCACTGCTGTAATCCCAGCACTTTGGGAAGCTGAGACGGGTGGATCACGAGGTCAGGAGATCGAGACCATCCTGGCTAACACAGTGAAACCCTATCTCTACTAAAAATACAAAAAAAAAAAATTAGCTGGGCGTGGTGGCGGGCGCCTGTAGTCCCAGCCACTCAGGAGGCTGAGGCAGGAGAATGGCATGAACCCTGGAGGCGGAGCTTACAGTGAGCCGAAATCACACCTCTGCACCCCAGCCTGGGCGACTGAGCCACACTCTGTCTCAAAAAAAAAAAAAAAAAAAAAAAAAAAAAAAAAAAAAAGATGGCTTCATCCCTGGGATACAAGGTTGGTTTGACATAGGCAAATCTATAAATGTAATTCATCACATAAACAGAACTAAATGCAAAATTTGTGTGATTATCTCAACAGATGCAGAAAAGGCATTCAATAAAATTCAACATCCCTTCATGTTAAAAAAAAAAAAACTCTCAATAAAGTAGCTTTGAAGGATGATACTTCAAAATAATAAGAGCCATACATGGCAAACCCCCAGCCAATATCATACTGAATGGGCAAAAGCTGGAAGTATTCTCCTTGAAAACAGGCACAAGACAAGGATGGCCTCTCTCGCCACTCCTATTTAACATAGTGTTGAAATTTCTGGCCAGGGCCATTGGGCAGGAAAAGAAAACAAAGGTATTTAAATAGGAAGAGAGGAAATCAAATTATCTTTGTTTGCAGATTACATAATCCTGTGTCTAGAAGACCCCATCATCTTAGCCCAAAAGCTTCTTAAGCTGATAAACCACTTCAGCAAAGTCTCAGGATACAAAATCAATGTGCAAAAGTCGTTAGCATTCCTATACACCAACAAAAGGCAAGCAGAGAGCCAAATCATGAATAAACTTCATTCACAATTGCTCAAAGAGAATCAAATACCTAGGAATACAACTAACAAGAGAAATGAAGGACCTCTTCAAGGAGGACTACAAACCACTGCCCAGAGAAATCAGAGAGGACACAAACAAATGGACAAACAGTTATGCTCATGGATAGAAAGAATTAATTCATGAAAATGGCTATACTGCCCAAAGTAATTTGTAAAAGAATTCAGTGCTATTCCCATTAAACTACCATTGACATTCTTCAGAGAATTAGGAGAAAATATTTAAAAATTCTTATGGAACTAAAAAAGAGCCCAAATAGCCAAAACAACTCTAAGCAAAAAGAACAAAGCTGCAGGCATCACACTACCCAACTTCAAACTATACTATAAGGCTACAGTAACCAAAACAGCATGGTACTGGTACAAAAACAGACACATAGACCAATGGAACAGAATAGAGAACTCAGAAATAAGATCATACACATACAACCATCTGATGACAAACCTGACAAACACAAAACAAACACAAGCAATGGGGAAAGGATCCCTTATTTAATAAATCGTGTTGGGAAAACTGGCTAGCCATATGCAGCAAACTGAAACTGTACATCTTCCTTACACCTTATACAAAAATTAACTCAAGATGGATTAAAGACTTAAACATAAGACCTAAAACCATAAAAATCCTAGAAGAAAACCTAGTCAATACCATTTAGGACATAGGCATGGGCAAAGACTTCATGACTAAAACACCAAAAACAATGGAAACAAAAGCCAAAATTGACAAATGGGATCCAGTTAAACTAAAGAGCTTCTGCACAGCAAAATAAATTCATCAGAGTGAAAGGCAACCTACAGAATGGGAGAAATTTTTTGCAATCTATCCATCTGATAAAGGGTTAATATCCAGAATCTACAAGAACTTAAATTCACAAGAGAAAAACAACCCCATCAAAAAAGGGGCAAAGGAAATCAACAGACACTTCTCAGAAAAAGACATTTATGTGGCCAACAAATACATTAAAAAAAAAAAAAAAAAAAAAAAAAAAAAAAAAAAAAAAACCTCATCATCACTGGTCATTAGAGAAATGCATATCAAAACCACAATGAGATACCATCTCACACCAGTTAGAATGGTGATTATTAAAAAGTCAGGAAACAACAGATGCTGGAGAAGATGTAGAAAATAGGAATGCTTTTACACTGTTACTGGGAGTTTAAATTAGTTCAAATATTGTGGAAGACAGTGTGGCAATTCCTAAAGGATCTAGAACCAGAAATACCATTTGACTCAACAATCCCATTACTTGGTATATACTCAAAGGAGTATAAATCATTCTACTGTAAAGACACATGCACACATATGTTTACTTCAGCATTGTTCACAATAGCAAAGACTTGGAACCAACCCAAATGCCCATCAATAGTAGACTGGATTTAGAAAATGTGGCAAACATACACCATGGAATACTATGCAGCCATAAAAATTGATGAGTTTATGTCCTTTCCAGGGACATAGACGAAGCTGGAAACCATCATTCTCAGCAAACTAACACAAGAAAAGAAAACCAGGCCAGGGGCAGTGGCTCATGCCTGTAATCCCAGAACTTTGAGAGGCTGAAGCAGGCAGATCACCTGAGGTCAGGAGTTTGAGACCAGCCTGACCAACATGGAGAAACCCTGTCTCTACTAAAAATATAGAAAATTAGCCAGGTGTGGTGGCATATGCCTGTAATCCCAGCTACTTGGGAGGCTGAGGCAGGAAGATAGCTGGAACCTGGGAGGCAGAGGTTGCAATGAGCTGAGATTGTGCCATTGCACTCCAGCATGGGCAATAAGAGTGAAACTCCATCAAAAAAAAAAAAAAAAAAAAAAAAAAGGAAATGAAAAGAAAATCAAAAACTGCATGTTCTCACTTATAAGTGGGAGTTGAACAATGACACCACATGGGTGTATACACGTTCCCCTCCCACAAGGAGGGTAACATCACACACCGGGGCCTGTCTGGGGCTGGGGGGCTGGGGGAGGAATAGCATTAGGAGAAACACCTAATGTAGATGACAGGTTGATGGGTGCAGCAAACCACCATGGCTTGTCTATATCTAGGTGACAAACCTGCACACCCTGCCCCTGTATCCCAGAACTTAAAGTATAATACAAATTTAAATAAATGCATAAAGTCTAGTATAACTAATATATTATAATGAAATGTCAACTATAATCCCAGCTCAAAGAGAATACCATAAAATTATGAAGTGCTTTCCACAAATCTCTAAATTTATGTCCTAAGATTACATTTGTATTTCTTCTTGAATAATTTCCTTATTTTAGCTATGATTTAGTGATAGTAAGATGGTAGTTATGAGGAGAAAATTCTCCTAACACTCCACTGAGAAAATTCTGCCTCATTTCACCACACACCTGAGTCTTAAGCAGTCACTTCTAATGCAGCTGAATAACAGATCCTCATCCAGCTGAGTCTATGAATTGAATCCATGTATGTGAGATAAGGCCCCCAAGGAGTGGTAATAAGCTGGGAATGCCATCAGCTCATCTTCCTTCAGGTCTATATTGTCATTGCCCCCTGTATAAGCAAGACAGCAAGCTGGGAATGCCATCAGCTCATCTTCCTTCAGGCCTATATTTGTCATTGTCACTTGTAGACACAGGACAGCCCTGGCATTGGGATTGTTAGAAACAGATAGTTATCAAAGGGAAAACTGAACTTCCCTAATTTTTGGAAAACAGCAGATTGGAAACAGATGGGCTCCAACCTTTTCCATGTGTGAGGTCATTGTCCCAGGTAGCCCTGCTCAGGACCACATTTCTTGTCAGCAAAACAGAAGTTAAACGATATTTCTACCTTCCAAGAGAAGAGAACATAATGTCAGATTTTCTCGTGGATTCCCACAAGTTCAAGAAAGTTTCATGGCCTTTATTTATTTCTTCTTCAGTGGTCTCAGGGTCACTTAGCAATATAAGCTACTTTGTTGGAATTTGGAAGATACCTCATACTCCAAAATTACTTAAAAGATGTGCTTTTTCTCCCTGGGAAAAGAGCCCCAAGTCAAGGCATCTGGCGTGGGAAGCAGAATGCAGGCTGCTTTTTCACCTCTCACATAGTAGGCCTGGTATATTTATCAAGGGCAGAAAAAAATACCTCCATTGCAGGCAGCACTGATGACTGAGATGCACACTGCCCTTCTTTATATACCTTATTTTGGCATAAATTTCCAGGAACCTGTGTTTGCCATCCCATCCCTTTTTCTCCTCTACTGTCTCTAGTCATGGGATATTTTACTTCACAAACTGGAACACCTACTTCTTGGCAACAGACACACTTTTTCCTTTGTGACACCCACCAACCAAATCTGAATTCTAACTTAAACGTTAACCTTAATCCTGATTATAACTGCCACGTTTATGATACTTTTAATTTAAAAAAACTTGATGTTATAATGGTAGCTTTTCTTCCCACAAACCTATATATCTTAGCACACAGCACCAGCTCAGCCTGTTTGGGTTTGGTGTGGTGTGTTTCCATGCATTGTCTTTGATTCTATAACAGACAAGTCTTCCAGCTGGCCTCCTTTAGGACACCCTCACCCTCAAACTTCTGCTCTCTGCAAACACAATTCTGCCTGAACTCTCTGACTGGATCTATTCTATCATTAGCTGCCATAAGTACAACCTCAATACTCAATCTTTGTTTTTTCTCAGCTCTTTATTTGTTCATTTAATTGCCTTATTTGAAGTTTCTCTGTTTATTCTTTTTAAACTTTCCTTGGCCAGTGCTCACAGAAAGAAAAAAAATAACTGTCGACTAAGAATCCTACACCTAGCAAAGCTATATATCAAAAATTGAGGATTGCTTGAGTTCAGGAGTTCAAGACAGACCTGGGCTACATACTGAGACCTCATCTCTGCTAAAAATAAACATATATATATTAGCCAGGTGTGGTGGTGTGCACCTATAGTCTCTCAGCTACTTGGGAGGCTGAGGTGAGAGAATTGCTTGAGCTCAGGAGATCTAGGCTACAATGAATTATGATTGCACTCCTGAACTCCAGCCTGAGTGAGAGTGAGGTCCTGTCTGAAACAAACCACCACCAGCACCACCACCACCAATACAGAACCTTAGGGAATAGAACAAAAATGTAATTTTGGTCAATTGTTCCTATTTTAAATTTCTAATTTTTCTTTACATTCTAATATAAAAAGAAATGACAGTACTGGTGAGACCTAGGCTGAAGGGGCCTGCCCTAGGCTCACATGTTACCTCTGGGTGATCCCTACAAAATCTCCAGAGACATCGGGGGTGAGGAATAAGCCAATGTCAGCATCTCAGAAAAGGGTTACACTTTAGACCTTCCTGAAGGAAGAGCCTGAGAGAGTTGGGATATAGCAGGAGTACATCGTACCCTCTTAAGCATTTCCCACCAAGTGACCTAGATACAGGGCTGTCTCTAGGACGTGGGTGCTTGGGTACCAGAGTTCTAAGTTCGGTTGGGGTCTGTCACCAAGGAAGTAAGATCACTTTTTCAAAGTTTCATCCTCTCGGCCCCTTGCTTTCTTCCATAAAACCCATCCAAAGGCCCTGCTGGGCTACTGACTGCTCATTATCCTTGCATGTCAACTCTACCTGTCTCTCTCTCGATTTCTCTCATCTCTTTTACTTACTCTGTCCAGTATTTTCTCCCTCATTTTCTGCCTATGTCTTCCTTTTTCTCTGTCAGTACGTATTTCTCTCCCTGTCTTTCTACTGCATTCCTCAACTTCAGAAAGCAAGCTTCAGTGTTACGAGCTGCTCTATGCAGTGGCCTACACAACAGAGAATGAGGGAGTGCCCAGACCCCGGGAGACACTCAGGCTCTCATCTACACTGAATCCAACCAGTACCCACATGAGTGTGCTTGGAAGTCAATCCTCCCACAGCCCAGCTTCAGCTGAGTACACAGTCTTGGCCTCATGGAGCCCCAGGTGCAGGCAGCCAGTGAAGCTGTGTCCAGATTCAGGTCCACATAAACCATGGGATAGCAGGGATTTGTTGTTAAAGGTGCTGAGTTTGGGGACAATGTTGTCAGAGAGAAGCAGATCACTATCTTCTTCTTCCAGGCCCCAGAGTCCTCCTTCCCTCTCCTTTTCCCCAGGCTCCCTCTAGATCCACCAGCCTCTTTCTCACATCCTCTGCCAAAGTCACTTCTGCCTGCATGTCTCCACCAGGAGTGGCATCTCCCCAACACACTGTTCCCAGACTTGTGCAGGGCTGGCCCTCTGTTGTCATCCTGGTCATGGCATAAATGTCACCTCAGTGAGGCATTTGGGTCCCTCGAATGCTATGGCCCCCCACCCTCCCTCCCAACATCCTACTTTATTTTAATTATAGCATTTACTCTTCTTTTACATGCACTTGCTTTAGTGTTTTTGTCCATATATCCTCAGACTGTGGGCTCCTTGAGTAGGGGAAAGGGCCACTCCATCACGTCTCAGCACCACATGCTGGGCCCACCAGGGCCCTTGGCACAGGTTTAGTTCTGTGGCAGCATTGCTGAGTGAATAGATGAGAAAATGTCTAACATCCTTGTCTGCTTTCTGATCATCTCATAATGACGTATTTATTTCTTTTAAGAAACAATTATAGTTGATAATAAAACATAAATGGCAAAATAATTATAATTTCTGAAGTTTCCTGTTGAGTATTTGTGATAGCTTTTATAATGATCCCTATTAATATTTTAAGTTTTATAACTTTTACATTTGATTTTTAATGTAAACCTGTTTTATTTAACTCTGAGTTGTGACAATAAATTTTATAGTCTATCTCCAAATTATTTTATAGCTTAGTAGTTTTACTCTTATGAATGATTTTGACCCTGATCTTTATTTCGGAAAGAGGAATTCTACAAGTTCTCTACGAGCTCAGGCCAATCACATTTGTCATCCAGGATTTAGCATCTGATGTTCCAAATAACAGGTGTGCAAGTTGATATGTCAAGTAACTCTGGGCCATATGTGCCCTAAATAATTCTAGATTATTTGATGAATATTTGATTTTCTTTAGTTTTTACAAATTGTTCATTATAACTTGTTAGTTCATGTACAACTCTGAACTCATGCACTAGATTTAAATTCTGCAGTTGCTTACACATCTGGCTCATGGTAAAGGTGGATCTTTAGATGAAATAAACAATTTGGGAATTTATGACAGTTGGGAAAATAATTTCAGAACAAGAAGCAAGAAGAAGAAGTCAATGGTGGGGCGAAAGAAGAGAGGTCAGAATCATAAGGGGCAGGAGGGAGAGCTGCACACCAGGAGGCAACTGAAGGAAAAAGAGGGGAAGGATTTACTAAAACATGTATCTAGTTTTTGTTGCTTCTGATTGTAATTTTTTTCATCTTTAGCCACAGAATATTTTAGTGGAGCAATGTTTTATTTAGAATTCTATGTAGAGTCTTCTTCCTACCAACTAAAAATACTGCCCATTCGACCTGAGGGATCTTTGTTGTTCTAAATTGCCTCTCAAAGGAACAATGTTTCTCTAGTCAACATTAATGAATGTGGCCATTAAAGGTTCAAATAATCCTTGATGAAGTAATGCTATTCAGAGAAATAAGTGTAAGAATTGTAATTAAAGTATATATGTACCAATAGTTTTATCTTAAAATGAAGAGTATTTAGAGTACAGTTTGTGTGTAATCCTGTACACCTAATATCTCAGCCCTAATGCAATGGTTGGCCATATCTTAAAGCAGAAAAAAGCCTATGACCCTAGTGGGTATAATACCAGAGAAAACATGCTCTATGGATTAAAAATGTTTTCTAAAGATGAAAAAAGTGAAAGGAGAATGTAACCAGTTTCACAGTAACTGACAGCAATGCTTATCAAAATTGATGCTGATTGAGGGACAATCACTAACTCCTCTCTGTGAGGTTGCCTCAAACAATAGACACAAATGTCTTATGCCTATGATCTACCCTCAGATTGTTCTTATAAAAAATAACTTTAGGCCTTATAATATATAACAGTAATACAAGGATAGCACAATAGGATGAAGGTGGCCTCATTCTACCAAGAATGTCAACGAAATGGGGTCTACAAAATCTAGGTACCAAACTCAGAATAAATAGCTGCAGAACTCAATAGAAAGAGAACAGAGTTCAGCTCTTGTGCTGACTTACCACATCATCATGCACTTGACAAGTCAGGAAAAGCAAAGCAAAGGCAACCTTCATGGGCGGTGCACATCGTCAAGGCTGCCACCTATGGCAGGGGATAGTGTGGAATCTATTTCAGTGGAATCTTCATGCCACCATGAAAATTAGCAGACCACCAGAGGTAAGTGACCTATTCAACTGTACCATTTTAAAATCTTTTATACCATATTTTTACTGTACCTTTTCTGTTTATATACACAAATGCTAACCATTGTGTTATAATTGCCTACAGCATTCAGCATGGTAACATGCTGTACAGGTTTGTAGTTTAGGAGCAATAGGCTATACCATATAGTCTAGGTCTGCAATAGGCTATACCACCTAGGTTTGGGTAAGTACATTCTATGAAGTTCACACAACAATCATATTACACAATGGTGCATTTCTCAAGATTTATCCCCATCATCAAAAATGCATGATTGTATACAAAATAAAATGGATATTGAAAGAGTGAAATCACTATATATTGTTTCATAACATGTAACCCCAAAACTTTGTGGCATAAAATCACAATATTTATTACCTAATTGAGCTTCTGTAAATGAGAAATTCAAGAACAATTTATTATGGTGGTTGTGCCTCAGGACATCTCATGTGGTTACAGTCAGATTTCAAATGGGGCTGTCATCCAAGACTTGACCAAAACTAGAAGATCCACTTTCAAGTTTGCTAACATTCATGGCCTGCAAGTTGGTGGGGTTTGTAATTGAAGGCCTCAGGTTCTCTCCACGTAGATATTTTTGTAGGGCTGCTTGATTGTTCTCACCAAATAGCTGTTGGTTTCTTCCAGAGTGAGTGGCTTAGGAAAAAACAAAGCATAAGTGGCAAAATCTTTTATGACCTAGACTCAGAAGTCACACATGGTCACTTCCGTCACCTTCCATTCACCAGAAAGGACTTTTCAGCTTGACATACCTTCAAGAAGAAGAGAATTAGGGTCTATGAAAGGACTTCAATAAGTTTGTGAAAAAATGCAAGTAAAACGTCAAAATAAAATATATAAACTTTATTTCTCAACATAAGCTTCATCAAGTTCAAGACACTTTTATAAGCAATAATACCAGCCTTTAGTCTATCCCTACAAAAAGTAAGGTCCTCAGAATTTAGCCATGTCAAGACAGCCTTTTTTACATTATTAACTGAAGAAAAATGGGTCTCCTCTAAAGTTTTTTAAAATCAGAAAAGAAAAAGAAGTTAGCGGGAGCCGAATCAGGGATAAAAGGTGGATGCCTAATAATTTTCTGTGGAAACCCTGGCAAAATTGTCTTTTTTTAACGAGGTGAATGAGGAGGAACATTGTTGTACTGGAGAAGATTTCTCTGGTGAAATTTTCTGGAAATTTTCCTTCTAAAGCTTTGGCTAACTGTCCCCAAATACTCTCATAATAGCATGTGTTATTGGATTTTTTGTTTTTAGCCCTCTAGAAAGCCAACAAGCACAATGCTTTGAGCATCCTAAGACACTGTTGCTATGAGCCTTGTTCCAGACCAGTCACCTTTTGCTGAGACTGGACCACTTTCACTTCTTGGTGGTCATTGCTTTAATCGTGTTTTGTCTTGAAAATTTCACTGGGACAGCTGTGTTTGACTTCCTCACACAATTATATGAAGAAATGCTTTAGAATCTTGATTACACTTATGTACAATTTCAGCTGAAAGCTCTGCCCTTGTCTGCTGCTGATCTAGAAACAAGAGTTTTCAAATCTACTGAGTGGAAAAATTTTTCAAAATTGTGTAAATTTAACCAATTGAGATGGCTATGGTGTTGACTGTTGTTTATACTGTTGTCATTCCTAAAGCAGGGCATGAACAAGATTAATTTCTTTTCTGATGAATTAATGTGAATTGTCTGCCACTGCAGGCTTTGTCTTCAACATCTTATCATCGCTTCTTAAAATGAGTTATTCATTTGCAAACTTGTGAATGTTGGGGGGCACTGTCCTCATAAATTGTTATAAAGAATCA
This sequence comes from Chlorocebus sabaeus, assembly GCF_047675955.1. Lineage (NCBI taxonomy): Eukaryota > Metazoa > Chordata > Mammalia > Primates > Cercopithecidae > Chlorocebus > Chlorocebus sabaeus. Next base: position 333,993 of record NW_027327539.1, on the reverse strand, counting down.
GTGATTTTACTATTCTTTCACCCAAAATTGCCATACATTTGATGTTTATTCTTGCTTTAATTTTAGCAGGATTCATGTTGCTCTAATAGGATCTCTTTTCAAATTGCTGTCTTAGTTTCCTTATTATAATTCCTCAAAATAGATCCCGTTCAGACATGTTATAACAAGTTAGTACAAGTTTATTTAGGTGCAAAATATTTTTGTAATCTATGCATGGTTTTTTCCGTGTGCATTTTCCATGACTTTTTGAAGATCCTTCATACTTTTTAAAGAGTTTCAAATAATTTTTGAACATATTTTTAAACTATTACAAGAAAATTATCTATAGAACCGAATTTCAGATTTATCAAGTTTGTGATAGGTATAAGAACCAATGGAAATACCAGATGGGCAGCTTAGCTATTGAAATATAATTGGAGTTAAATGATTATAGAGGTAATTCAGTAAAGACCTGCAGGCATTGAAAAGCATTAAAAAATTTAGAAATAAAATAACAGGATTATATGTGCCATTTAAAAGGAGAGATAGCAGAAAAAAATAAGAACACAGAGAAGGACCAATAATAGCAAATGTTATGTAAAATGTAAGGATAGTGAAGCCACTGCTGTTCTCCACAGAAGCATTGACATGTCATTGTCAATAGTATCCCTGAAACTCCTGCTTCCATTTCCAAAATCCTGTCTTTGTGAAGCAGGGTTTTTTTTTGCAGTGACAGCAATCAAAACAAGATTACTTTGGACATAAGCACCACATTTTGGGGGACACTGTCTCCCATCATCCCCTGATGGAACTGTCTAGTTTCAGGAAAACAAGCTCAGGGCTCCGACTGATTCTACATTATGGTGAGTTATGTAATTATTTCATTATATATTATAATGCAATATAATAAAGTCTGAAATAAATGTAAAGTACTTTAATTATCCTGAAACCATCCCCCTGCCCAGTCCATGGATAAGTTGTCTTCCATGAAACTAGTTCCTGGTGTCAAAAAGACTGGGGACTGTTGCAATATAGAAAGAAAAATATAAAAAGAGAAAAAACACAAAATCAATAACATCTTTAATAATATATGCACTGATGCTGTGCAGAATATACTAATTACATTCATTCATTTAAGTATCAACCAATACCTACAAACCACATACAAATGCCTGGAATTGTTTTAGAACAGTGAATGAAAGAGCAAGAGAGAAAGATATCAAATTAAAAATATACATGTATGATTATCAAAGTGAGACCCTATCTCTATAAAAAAATTTACGATGCACATCAAGTTGTAATGAGTACTAAGAACAACAATGAAGAATGAGAGAAGAAAGAGACAGATAAGTTAATTTATGTAGAATGATCAAGGAAGTTTTTCGCAATTACAGTGGTTACCATCACAGGTTTTAGAATCGGGCAGATGCCAGTTTTAATCCTGGCTCTGCATCTTATAGCTGGGTGTTCCATGGACAATTTATTCCATTTTTAAATCTCAGTTTTCTAATTTCTAATTTCTAAATGTTTATTATTGGGAATAAAAGCACATAAAAAGACAAATTATAAAGAATCAAGCACAGAAAAATGATGAGACTGTATAATGAAATGGCTGTAAAAATGGAGACACTAAAACTGTCAAACTTATTAGACAATTCTGAAGATTAGAAGATAAATATACATAAAGAATTTAGCATGCCATGTGGCATATAGTTAGCTCAAGGTCACTACAATTATTATCTGCATCTTACTAAAGGAAAATATATATCATACTTGGGCATTAAAAAAGCTGTGAGACATAGGTTTCCAAATTATGCAAACACATAATTAAAGATTCAATTTTATATTAAATAGTTCTACCTTTAACATTTTTAAAAGAGATTCCTTGAAAGCATGTGTCAAAAATCTCACATAATGCTTTCTGCTTCTTAACCAAAGTTTACAGGAACTTAACAATCAAACTGCTAAAATGTAGTTATATTAAATAAACTATTTAAAGCAAGAATAAGCACAGCAGCTTTAACTTCTTAAAAATTTCTTAAGCATTTCAACTAAAAAAATCATTTGTCTTTCAAATACATAGGAATCTGTTTAGAAAAATTTTAACTAGAAAAAGTTGGAATTCTAAAGTAAAAAGTTCATAAGGCCAAAAAAATTTTTCACAGCTTTCAATTTGATGTCAACTGGGGGGGAAAAAAGCATTCTCTGAAGTTTGCTTTACACCATTAAACACTTACTTTTTATTACCAGCAATACAGAGTGACTCATTCAGGTTGAATCTTGAATGTAAACTTTAGCTTAATTTTAAGTTTTGGCTAATTTTTAAGCATTTCTTAATCACCTACCATGATTTCATCTCAAAAACCAAAATCTCAATTTCATTTAGACATTTGGAATATTAAAACAGAAGGTTAAATGCTTCAAAATAATTTTCATGTAGAGGCTTACATATGCGGATCAGGAATCTCCATGTATTACAAAGTTTATGAGAACATAACAAATGTTAATACACACATTTAATTCTGAAATAAATCTTACAACAAATAAAATTGTAACAAATCAAGAAAATTCTGTAAGTTACACATTTTATATCTAAAAATACAGGTATTGAACACTCAAGGATGGATAAAAGAAATCACAAAACAGAAAATATCTAGAGACAAATTAAAAATGTGAAACACCAAAAGTTAAGAGATATGTCAAAAACTGTACCATAAGAGAAAAATTTATAGCTACAAATGATTATTAAAAAATGACATCACATCCACAACTTAACTTTATACCTAATGAACTAAAAACAGAGTGGAAAAGAGGGAATGATGAAAAGCTAGCAAATTAAAAAATGATAAAGATAGAAGTGGAAATAAGTGAAATAGAGAATAGAAAAACATCAAAAATCAACAAAACCAAGTTTGTTCTCTGAAAAAGTTCAACCTTTAACTAGATTGACTAAGAAAAAAAGAGAATATTCAAATTACAAAACTCAAAATGAGTTCATTACTACCAAATTTTTTGAGTAAATAAAGGATGTAAGAGAGTACCACAAGGAATAGTACACTAAAAAAATTGAATAACCTAAATAAAATGAACAAATTCCTAGAAACAAAAAACCTACTAAAAACCTATTCAACAAGGAGATTCAGGAAGAAGACGGCATCAGTAATCAAAAACTCAGCAACAAAGAAAAGCCTGGACCAGATGGCTTCACCGTTGAATTCTACCCAATGTTTAAAGCAAAATTAACGCCAGTTTTTCTCAAACTTTTTCCAAACATTGAAGAGGAGGTAACATTTTCTAACTTATTCTATGAGGCTAGTATTACCCTGACACCAAGCCAGACAAAGGCACCATAAGAAAACTACAAACAAACATCCCTTACAAATGCTGATGCAAAAATCCTCAACAAAATAACAGCAATTCAAATTTAGTGGTACATTAAAAGGATTATACAGTATGAATGAGTATAATTGACTTCTGAAATAAAAATGTGTTCCAACAAGTGAAAATCTATGTAATATCACATTAACATAAGAAGAAAAAACCCTCATGTGATCATCTTAATCAAAGAAGAAAAAGCATTTGTCAAAATTTAACCCACATGCATGATAAAATATACTTAATAAACTATAAAAAGGAATAAAACACCTTAACATAATGTTATATTTAAAAACACACACACACACACACACACACAGCTAACATTATAATGAAATACTGAAAGCTTTTACCCTAAGAGCAAAAACAAGGATGCCTGCTTTTACTACTTTTACTTAATATAGTACTGAACGTTCTAGTTAGCTAAAACAATAAGGCAAGTAAAATAATAAAAGATATTCTGATATTTAAAAAAGTAAAATTTTCTGTTCACAGATGACATAATCTTATATATTAAAAATCTTTTAGTTTCTGTGAGATAAACTATCAGATGCAATAAATAACATTCAGCAAAACTACAGGATACAAAATCCACACACAAAAATCAGTTGTATTTCTACAATAACAAACTATCTGAAGAAGAAATCAAGACAACAGTATCATTTATGATAGTGTCAAAAAAATAAAATACTTAGAAACTAGCTTAACCAAGGAAATGAAAAACCTGCACAGCAAAACCTATAAACATTGCAGAAAAGTATTAAAAATGACAAATAAATGAAAAAACATCATATGTTAATGGATTGGAAGACAAAACCTTGTCAAGATGCCATTGTTATCTATAGTCACCTACGGATTCAATAAAATCACTATAAAAATTCTAATATTTGAAAAAATAGAAAATCCTATTCTAAAATTCAGATGAAATCTCAAAAAACCCCAAGTAACCAAATCAATCTTAAAAACTAACAAAGTTAGAGAACTAACACCTCCTGGTTTCAAACTTACTGTAATGCTTCAGTGCCCAAAATGATGCTGTACCAGCATAGAGACAGACATAAAGACCAATGCAATAGAAAAAAAGAACCAAAAAATATGGTCATGATTTTTAACAAGGAAGTCAAAACTATTCAATGGGGAAAGGACAGTATATTTTTAAATGGTGTTAAAAATGAGTATTTACATGGAAACCAATAAAGCTGGACTCTTATTTTACACCATATAAAAAACTTAATTTAAAATGGACCAAACATCTAATTGTAAGAGCTAAAACTATAAAACCCTTAGAAGAAAACACATGAAAAATGTTTCATAATGTAGAATCTGGCAATAATTTCTTGGATATGACAGTGAAAGCACACACAACAACAAAAACAATACATGAAAAGAACTTCATCAAAGTGAAAAGCTTTTATGTATCCGAAGATGCAATCAATAGGTTGAAAATAAATTCATGGAGGGAAAGAAAATATTCACACATTATATATTTGATAAGTAATAACCAGGTTATATAAAGACCTCAGCAACAACAACAAAACAATCCAATTTAAACATGTGCAAAGACTTTAAATACACATTTCTTTAAAGAAGATAAATGACCAGTAAGCACAGTATAAACTGTGCAGCATCACTAATCATGAGAAAAATGTAAATCCAAACCACAATGCAATACCAACTGACACATATAAGTGTAGCTGCCATCAAAAAAACCACCACCAGCAAACCAAAACAACAAAGCCCCAGAAAACAGCAAATGCTGGATGTGGAGAAGTCAGGACTCCTGCACACTGCTGGTGGGAAAGTAAGATGCCACACCCACTGTGGAAAACAGTAATCACCACATGATCCAGTAATTCCACATCTGGGTATATACGCCAAGAAACCGAAAGTGGGAATTTGCACACCCACATTTATAGCAGCATTCACAAGAGCCAAAGGGTAGAAAAAGCCCAAATGTCCATGTACAGACAAATGGATAAGCAAATATGATCAATACCCACAATGATATATTATTCAGCCTTAAAAAGGAAAGGCATTCTAATAATGCTGCAACATAAACCTTGAAAAGATTAACACCAAAAAATGCAAATACTCTGTGCTTTCCACTTTTATAGCATACCTAGAGCAGTTAAATTCACAGACACAGATGTGGTAGGATGTGGTTTCCAGGGGATGGGGGAAAGGGAAAGGGGAGCTATTGTTCCATGGATACAGAGTTTCACTTTGGGGTGATGACAGGTTTGGAATGGATAGTGGTGATAGTTGCATAACAATGTATTTGTACTTAATGTACTTAAATTTTCTGTTTTACATATTTTACCACAGTAAAAAAAATTAGCAAATATTTTTAAATCTACGTGTTTCTTTGAACTGTTTCTTTACATCCCTTGTCCATTTTCTTTTAATAATGGAAAATTGTTGGTCTTTTAATAATTTAGGATATATATACATATATATATATCTCAAATTAGCTTTTTGTCTGTCATGTATGTTGCAGATCTATCTCCCCAGTCTGTTGACTTTTGACTTTGAGGCATTTTTCTTGCCTATAAATTTTTAATTTTTATGGAGTAAAATGCATCAGTCTTCTAGTCAAAGACTTATTTATGGGTATGGTGTTTCCGTTTAGGATGATAAAGAAGTTGTAGATATTGATAAAGCAGAGGTGTAAAAAGTTGTAGATATGGGAAAGCAGAGGTGGAAAAAGTCCATAAACTTGAGGTCAGTGTAAGACCTCCCACCCCCTGCTCTGGAATCAGATGGAGGAAGGCATGCATGCAGGCTGAGATTGAGGTCAGTGTGAGACCTCCCACCCCCTGCTCTGGAATCAGATGGAGGAAGGCACACATGCAGGCTGAGATTGAGGTCAGTGTGAGACCTCCCACCCCCTGCTCTGGAATCAGATGGAGGAAGGCATGCGTGCAGGCTGAGCTGGAGAGATGAGCTGGGCTGGGCAGAACAGTCCTCCCATCACCCTAGACCTTAAGTGCTCCCACATGCTCTCAGGCATGTATCAAACCAAGAAAGCAGGCTAGGAGGGTAACACAGCTAAGTGTATACAGGGAGCTACGAAATACTTGAGCTGAGCAAATGACACACAAGGAGACAGAAGCAGTATGACCTTTACACAGTGACCTGGCTGAAATCATTTCAGGCTCTCATTAACCAGGTGAGCTCTGCTTTCTCTCTGAGGTAGGTAAACTTGAGAGGTAAAGTGGGAGTTGGGGAAAACAGAAAAGAAAGCCTGGTAGTATTTCTTCTAACTGTTATAAATAAAAAGTAAAACATAAATGCCCTGTCTCAGGGCCCAAATCTTAGGTGAAAAAGTGTTTGTCATCTCAGTCATGTGATGTGGACTTTAGCAGAGCAGTATACACATGGTCATTATTCCTTTCCCTCTGCATGTTGTGTGCTTTCTCAGTTTTATAACGTACCTGATCCACTTGTCTCATCATACTAGCTGCAAACAAGGCCACTGAATGTCACACCAGGTGGTCAGCATGTCTGTGAAGGGCAGAAACTGGGGCAGCCAAACAGCCGGCAGAGGCCCCCTAGTAAGTTCCCCATGCCCACTCCATAGAGGACTCCACACTTAAAAGACAAGATAAGCGAGTGTCAGGCTGCCTCACTAGCTATCCCCCCAAATAAAAAAAAAATAAAAGTAACCCCTCCAGGGAACGTGTGTGTACACACAAAAGTATGTGCACACAGCTACATGCAAAGGGGAAAGGCTGGGAAGGAAACAAATCCACCTCTGAACACCAGTTACTTGTGGGGAAGGGGCAGGTGAAGCCGCCTGTCCACATTACTCACCTTTTCAACTGATGAGCTCACATCAATTTTGGCAATTTCTCATAAAAAGGCAATTTTCACTCCTTGGGTGATCACCCAAGTCCTGCAAAACGGAGCCACCAACAACCACCTGCACCACTTCCCATGAGGTCAAATAATGGCTTCCCTCAAAACTCGGCCATCCCACCCACCTCCCAGTCCTGTCCCATGCAGGGGGCTACCGGCCTCCTGGGGTACAGGGGTCCAGGCCAAACCCAACCCACAGACAGCTGGTGAAACCAGCATGTATCCAAGGGCCTTCCCCCGACCTAGGTCATGTGCCCACTGCATAGATAGGCCTGTGCTCGCTCCCCTAGGACAGAGACTCCCTTTTCTTCAGTTGGAATGAGAGATGGGGAGATTCGATGGTGTCCTGTACGGGTTGGTTTCTTCGGTTGGAACGAGGGATGGGGAGATTCGATGGTGTCCTGTACAGGTTGGATGCTATTCTGATGAGGTGCTCTTGGAGAAGTTTGCCTGAGTTCCGCGCTTTCTCAGCACGTGATGTGTGCTGCTCTTCAAGCTTCAGAAGTCCCAGAAGGAAAGTGCTTCTGTAACCCCCATTTACTGGTGAACAGAGATCATGTGGTTTGCAACCGGCCAAGCAGCTGCTAAGTGGCCAACAGGCTGGATCTGCGTCTCACTTGCAGAGGCCCTGCCTGGCTGCTGGGGCTGCCCTGAGACACCCTCCTCCTCCTCTTCCCTCCACAGCTTTCCCGGCTTCTATCCACAGCTGTGCTCCAGGTGGGGAACACCTGTGGGTGCACCAGGGTGCAACTACTCAGATTCCAGCATGCAGAAGAGCCCCAGCTCCATGCTGTTTCCATATCCAAGCCCAAACTTATCTATAGCTTCAGCGAATCCAAGCCTCCCTGAATTCCCTGCAAGACCAAACTGAGCCCTACAACCCCCACTACACTGGTTAGCTGCCAGTCCCAACCCCTGCTGCCTCCTGAGCCGCTGCCTGTACAGTTCTGAAGTCCTACAAGAATGTTGAGATCCTAAGCCGACTCTCACCCAAAGAGGTAAACAACCAGGGGCCTCCAGGGATAGAGAACATACCCAGACAGGTTCTGCTGCCTGTAGGCTTGATGTCCTTCCCCTACAACATGCCATGCTTGCCAGGCTGGAAGAGGGGCTCCAGAAACTTGGGAAACATGGGCCTGTAGCTGGCATGTGGAAAAGAGGCCTGGAAAAGCACCACTCCTGTCCATGAAGCCCCCAGATGGAACCAGGTAATTGGGAAATACATGGGCACCAAGCCTGACTGCCACTCAGACCCAGGTGGGAACTGCAGCAGTGACTTGCCCCCTCTGCCACTCTGGCTGTACCACTACAGGAGGGAGGAGCATCTAGCCCCACGCATGAGTGGAGACACTAGGTGTGGGCAGGTTCCGGTTGTTGCTGCAACTGAACCTTCCCAACCAGGTCCATGCAAGGCCATCTCAGATGGGTGCGCACCTGGGTTGGGCAAGGACACCCCTCAGAGTGAGAGCCACTGAGCAGGGCTGTCACAGAGGCCCCTTTTCCTGCTCCAAGAGCAGGTTGGGGGAGTATGAGGGACCTCTGCCCCCTCCCAGCTGCTTCCAGGAGCCACTTCTTTTGAGATGAGGCACTCTCCTGCCTGCCCGTTCCCATTTGGCTGCAATAGACCATTGCCAACGTTCAGACAACAAAAAGGGGCCTCACCTGTTTCCCCAACATGTCTGAGGCAGGTGGGTATGCCCAGGGGACCTGGGGTAGAACCTGTACATCTGCCCACCCCCAGGCCATGCTGGCTTCATCTTATCTGTGTGATGGGGGTGGGGGTGGGAATTACCAAGAGACCATCACATAGGCCATGGACAAGCTCTACAAGAGCCAGGTAGAGGAACACCGTCTGTGCATGCTGCCCGGCACCCAGCTCACACGTACATCTTATTTGACAGCTTCCCCAAAGCAGGCTTTGAAGTCCAGGCTCCCAAAGAAGCCTGGGGAGGAGACTGCCAGGCTAAAGGGCCTATCCGCAAAGGTGCCACCCTCACCAGTCTCATCCTGACAATCTTGGGTTATTTTTGCCCTGAAGTTTTGGAGAGGGGGACAGGGAGACAGCAGACAGTATGCATTAGCCACCTTTCCAGAGAGCATCAGCCCTCCAGACTGGGGCAGGTCAGACCTCCACTGGGGGGTTTTTTCTCACTGGTTGCCAGTTGGGGGAAGCAGCATTTGTGAGCACCTGCCTGTCTCCCCAGGTCCTGTTCAGAAACCCCATCTGTGCCTCTGGAGAGACTGCCCCAAGCACACAGGCCCAGCAACTGCCATCTATGGCCCCCAGGACCTAATCCCCTTCTACATAGGGGTCACTGCATGTGAGTATACACTGGGCTTGATTTCTGCCCACTAGTCCCTGCCAGATATCCCATGCCCACCCTCAAGAGAATGAGGCCACACAAACACACCCAGGCCGTCATGGTGATGGAATGGCTGGGGTCCTACTTGCCCACCCTTCATTGCTGGTTCAGAGCCAGCTGTCTGACCACATTCCTACCCTGAGATGGGACTTTGGGGACATTGCCCACCAGGGTCACTGACCATTTTTAGGGTTCCAGAAACAGAGGGCCAGCTGGTCCCCTAGAAGTCTGGAACATGGGATAAGCCAAGGCTTGCCTTCAGAACAGGTTTTCCACCACGTAGCCGCCCAAGGCCCAGGGCATCCCCAGGTTCATGTGAAGCCTGCCTGCCATGTCCACAGCCCATGCCGACCCCTCCTGGAGCCACTGGAATGCTTGTTCCGGGGTACGCGACAAATCCAGACAGCTTCAGCCTTGCAGGACAACCGTGCACCTGGCAGCCATAGCCGGAGGGCCCATAGATAGAAGTTGGAGGTGAAGCCAGATGCTATGAGAATACTTTATTCAGCAAAATCGTATACTATAAAAATGCTTTAAAATGCAGGAGGAGAGGTGAAGACACGAACAAGTGCGTAGTGACACATGGCAATTAGAACACAGTAAAGAATCCACGCTGCTTCCCCACTTTACCTAGAAAAGGAAAATTCTAGGCCTCTCCTCCTCCTCCTCCTCAGCATATTCCTCAAACTCCTCCTCCTCGGCTGTGGCATCCTGATACTGTTGATACTCAGAAACCAGGTCGTTCATGTTGCTCTCCGCCTCCGTAAATTCCATCTCATCCATCCCCTCGCCCGTATACCAATGGAGGAAGGCCTTGCGCCGGAACATTGCTGTAAACTGCTCTGAGACACGCTTGAAGAGTTCCTGGATGGCCGTGTTGTTCCCAATGAAGGTGGCTGACATTTTTAGCTCCCGGGGTGGGATGTCACAGACGGCTGTTTTGACATTGTGGGGGAGCCAGTCAGCGAAGTAGCTGCTGTTCTTATTTTGAATGTTGAACATTTGTTCATCCACCTCCCTCATGGGCATGCGACCCCTGAAAATGGCAGCAGCCGTTAGGTAGCGGCCATGACGGGGGTCACAAGCTGCCATCATATTCCTGGCATCAAACATCTGCTGTGTAAGCTCAGCCACCGTCAGGGCCCGGTACTGCTGACTGCCCCTGCTGGTCAGGGGGGCAAAGCCGGGCAGGAAGAAGTGTAGCCGGGGAAACGGGACCATGTTCACGGCCAGCTTCCGCAGGTCAGCATTCAGCTGGCCTGGGAAGCGCAGGCACGTGGTGACCCCGCTCATGGTGGCAGACACCAGGTGGTTCAGGTCACCGTAGGTGGGCGTGGGCAGTTTCAGGGTCCTGGAACAGATGTCGTATAACGCTTCGTTGTCTATACAGAAGGTCTCGTCTGCATTTTCTATGAGCTGGTGGACGGAGAGGGTGGCGTTGTAGGGCTCCACCACCGTGTCTGACACCTTGGGCGAGGGCAGGATGCTGAATGTGTTTATGATCCTGTCTGGGTACTCCTCCCGGATCTTACTGAGCAGAAGGGTACCCATCCCAGACCCCGTCCCCCCACCCAGGGAGTGGGTCAGCTGGAAACCCTGCAGGCAGTCACAGCTCTCAGCCTCCTTTCTGACAACGTCCATCACTGACTCCATCAGCTCCGCGCCTTCTGTATAGTGCCCCCTGGCCCAGTTGTTTCCGGCCCCACTCTGACCTGTAAGACAGTACAGCCAGTCACTCGATGGCCAGGTATACGGTCATCAGTGGTCACCATAATGCAAAAGGGGCCAAGTGTCATGTGAGGTGAGCGCACCGTTCTCCCTACAGATGGAGCAAATGAAACCCCTCCCCCAGAGTTACAGGACAGCAGCCTCCCTGTTAGAAACTAAGTCAGGAGTCAAACCTGAGACAGGCTGACAGACCTCCCTGCAGGTGGCTCCTGCCCATTTTCAGGGAAGGCAGTAGCCACGGCCCCCAGCTCAGCTCCCTGCAGGGAGCTGACATCAGTAGCTCTTGACCTTGAGGAGACACCTGGGCCTTCCTCCCAAAGCCTCTTTAGGAGGCACATGGAGCCACTCCACTCGGAGGATAGGAGGGTGTTCTGGGGCCCTGGCTCCACAATTCCCACGGCGACGACCTTGGGGCACTCCTAGATTTTGAGCGGCTAAGAAGCCGCACCCCAGTCCTCGCCCACAGCTCACCGAAGATGAAGTTGTCCGGCCTGAAGATCTGCCCGAAAGGCCCCGAGCGCACAGAGTCCAGAGTGCCCGGCTCCAGATCCACCAGCACAGCGCGGGGCACGTACCTGCCACCTGAGAGGGGCGGGAGGGCATGAGCGAGGGGAGGGCCGCGTTCCCAGGAGGGCGGTGGGGAAGGTCGGGGGTCTCACCGCAGGCCTCGTTGTAGTACACGTCGACGCGCTCCAACTGCAGGCGGCTGTCCCCGTGGTAGGTGCCCGCGGAGTCGATGGCGTGTTCGTCCGAGATCACCTCCCAGAACTGCGAGACGGGAGGGGCCGGACAGGCCAGGGCCAGTCACGGGGGTGCCCCAGCTCCTCTCCCACCCCCAGCCCCATCCGCACCCCCATCCTTAGGCCGCCGTGTCCCTGGGTCCACCCCGGCCACCTCGCCAGCCGCCCAGTCCCACCGCGTCCCCGGCAGGGACCCGCCCCCGCCCCCACCACTGCCAACACCTTCCCTGGCCACCCGCAGGCCCGAGCTGGGCCCTCAGAGGCACCGCTGCCAACCTTGGCGCCGATCTGGTTCCCGCACTGCCCGGCCTGCGTGAGCACGATCTCCCTCATGGCTAAGGCGGGATCAGGGCGGCAGGAGAGACGCGAGGAGGAGGAGCAGACGCGCAGTGACCCAGCCCGCCCTCCGCCAACGCTGAAATAGCCCCGCGCCCACCTCCCCCAGCCTCGCATTGGGCTCCCAGAATAAGCAACAGCTTTACTTGCACACAGGTGTACCCACCTGTGAGTCCCTTGGCGTTGAACGTCTGTTGGGGAGCTCAGGTGTCCCTGCTGTGGTCCTTTCCACGTTGGGGAAAGCTGGTCAGCTGCAGAACTTCCTCCCACGTCTTTACTAAGACTAAATCCCTAGCTGACCCGAAACTGAATTTTCCTCCCATATGGGAGAGGAGGACTCCAGTTTCAACACTCACAGAGTGCCTTGCACCTGCCCTAGATTGAGGACATATTTTTGTAATTGATGAGTCCTGTCCTCTATTAGGAGATCTGTGGTTAGGAAAGGCCCTCCGTATGTTAACTCAACAAGACTTCGTTTTAAGTTTGACTTTGGAGCAGTTCAAACCTGCAGTAAGCTATGGGTGTTAGACATAGTCAGGCCTCTGATTTAGCTAGAGTCTTCTTTAGAGTAGGATCAGCCCTTTCACCTTTCCAGAGGACCACGGTCTCCATGCAGAGTGAAGGTCATATTGGATTCCTAAAGCTGAGGATAGGTGTGGGATATGCCTGCTGTGAAAGATGGGCCATTGTCACTTTGCAGGCTTTTAGATGACCCAAACTGAGGAGTTATTTCTTCTGGCAAACATTTTTCAGATGGGGTGGGAAATGCCTCAATCTAATCAGTGAAGGTATCAGTGAGCATTAGCAAATATACGAATCTCCTGTAGAAAGACAGCTGAGTAAATTAGAGTTGCCAGTTCTCACCTGGATAGGTTCCTCAATTTTGGACAGGTTTAACTGGAAAAGGAGAAAATTGCTGGCTGTTTGGGTCATGTCAGGCACAAAGCTCTCAGTGCTGAGTCACCTGTTTTAGTGTCTTGAAAAGATTTACCCCTATAAACAAACAAGATGTTAACAAAAAACAAAGAATCCCTTCTAGAGTGAAAAGAATCATAAAAGTGCTGAATTATATTTCTATGATTGGTACTTGGCATTAGTAATTTATTACCATCATTCAGCCAGCCAGAGGGGCCCTGGACTGAAATGCAATCCCTGGCCCATTTTTGTTCTTCTTCAGAGTATTCTGGCCCAGTTCTATGCATGCTGACCAGCATGCCCATAAGCTTCATTGGCCCTTTCAGTGCAGGGGCCTTGGCTGTGGCATCTACAAGGGCATTTCCTTTTACATGGTCAGTCTCTCTTTTGATGTCCTCTGCAATTAATTATAGTCACTTTCTGGCAGCAAAGCAGCATTCTAACAAGCTCGAAATCTGAATGCTGTTGTATGGAAAAGCCCTTGGGGGTCAGGAGTCCCTACCCATTCCAAACTGCAGCATAAGCATGAAGCACTAAAAAAATCATACTTGGAATCAGTGTAAATGTTAACTTTTAAATCCGTTCCCAACTGTAGGGGCCTAGTAAGTTCAATTAACTCAGGTTTTTGAGCTGAGGTAGAGGCCAGCAAGGCTTGTGCCTTGACTCTCTTGTGCTGACTAATAACAGCATATCTAGCCCTCCTGTTTTCCTGATGCATAAAACAACTTGCATCTGTTAACCACTCTTCTTTGGGATGGTCAAGGGATTCATCTCTCTTAAGTCTGGCTTCCTAGAGTAAATTTATTTCATAATCTGTGACATGCTGTGGCTGTGTCCCCAGTCAAATCTTATCTTGAACTGTAGCTCCCATCATTCCCATATATCGTGGGAGGGACCCAGTGGGAGGTAATCAAATCGGGGGATGGGTCTTTTCCATGCTGTTCTTGTGACAGTGAATAAGCCTCATGAGATCGGAGGTTTATTTATTTATTTATTTTTGAGACGGAGTCTTGCTCCATTGCTCAGGCTGGAGTGCAGTAGCATGATCTCGGCTGACTGCAACCTCTGACTCCTGGGTTCAAGTGATTCTCCTGTCTCAGCCTCCTGAGTAGCTGGGATTACAGGTGCCCACCATCATGCCTGTCTAATTTTTAGTATAGATGAGGTTTCACCATGTTGGCTAGGCTGGCCTCGATCTCCTCACCTCAGGTCATCCACTGCCTTGGCCTCCCAAAGTGCTGGGATTACAGCTGATGGTTTATAAAGGGGAGTTTCACTACACAAGCTCTTTTGCCTGCTGCCATGTAAGAGATGTGACTTTGCTCCTCATTTGCCTTCTGCCATGAGTGTGAGGCCTCCCCAACCATGTGCAACTGTGAGTCAATTAAACCTCTTTCTTTAAATATAAATTATCCAGCCTTAGATATGTCTTTATTAGCAGCATGAGAATAGACTAATACAACGTGTATGCCGGAAAGGCTAGGAGCACCTGTGGACTCTGGCACATAGGTAGCTGCGTTTATGGTTTGGCAGGCTTTAAGGGTTATGTCTGGAGTGTCTAGCAATAAGGCCTGATGCTTTCATAAATATTCTCCTATTATCCACTGGTGCCCTTTAGCTTCTAGGACCACCTTCCCTTGGTGTGGGGTCAAAAACCTGTAGGTGCTGTTCTAATGTTAGTTTATTAACTTTGCCTACTAGAAAAGTGGTAGCAGCAATAGCTCTAAGACATCAAGGCCACCCTGAGGCCACCTGGTCTATCTGCTTAGAAAATTAGGCTACTGGCCTTGGAATGTCCCCCAGTTTTGGGACAAGATTACCCAAGGCCTATGCCTTGCTTTTTGGCTACATAAAGGAAAAAATGGTTCCTCTAACTTGGGGACTCCCATGGCTGCAGCAGAGCCCAATTTCTCCTTGAGAGTAATGAAGGTTTGCTTGCAGTTCTAATTACATTCTAGGAGTTCTAAATCTTTCCCTTTGGTGTATCATATAAAGACTTGGCTACATATCCAAATCTGGGTACCCATAAATAGCAGTACCCCGCCATCTCCTTAAAAAGCCCACAGTCATTTGTTGGGCTGGGACCCTTGGATGACTAAAATAACTGTTTTATCTTCTAGGGATGTTGATCAGTTCTAGAGGTTAAGATAGATTCCAAATATTTAAGTCTTTGAGTCAAAATCTGTGCCCTGTATGGTGATACCATGTATCTGCAAGTTCCCAGAAAATTTACCAACTTAACAGTATTATTATTTGAGTCTTCTTTAGTTGAGCTAGCAATGAGCAAGTCACCTACATACTAATAATTTTGTCCCTTTCCAACTGTAGATTTCTTAAGTCCTTAGCTAGAGCATTTTCAAATAAGTGGGGGCTATCCCAGAACCCTTCAGAGATGACTGTCCAGGTTAGTTTTGAGGCTGAATGTGTATCTGGATCAGTCCATTCAAAGGCAAACATATTATGAATCTGGATGCAATAAGATGCAGAAAAATCCATCTTTCAGATTTAAGAATGTAAACCAGCTTGCATCCCCTGAGACTTGGTAAGTATTGGGGACAATGAGTTGTATGGAGACAACTGCATTTATTAATGCTCTAAGGTTTCTGACAAATCTGTACTTGCCATTAGGCTTTTCATCTGGTGACATGCAAGTATTGTAAGGAGACTCTCACGGCCTTCATAACTCATGCCATTAGGCTTTTCATCTGGTGACGTGCGAGTATTGTAAGGAGACTCTCACGGCCTTAGTAACTCATACGGCAAGAATTTGGCAATAAGGGGTTGAATTTCCCCCTCATGCTTCTTGCCTTAAAATGTATTATCTCTTCTGAGGGCGAGGAGCACTAGGCTGAAGTTGGATTTGAATGGAGGAGGTGTGTAGTGAGTTTCCCAGAGCCTGTGTGGCCCAAACCTCAATATTTACTTGAGACAACACCTCAGGTGGTAAATGTGACAGCTCATTCTTAACTTCTTTTTTCCCCTGAGGGGTCAGGAACAAAAGTAACACTCTCTATGCTTTATGATCTGTGAAGGTGACCATGACTTGGTCTCCTGAGTCAATAAACCTCTCCCCAGTAAGAGGTCAGGCATTCAAACAGTACTAAAAAGGCAGGTGAGAAACCCAGAGGCCCTGGAGGACAACTTAGAAGATATGAAAAGCAGTGCTTTTGGGCTTGTCCATCATGAGAAGACAGGAGCCCATTGTATTGAATCAGGACAGAGTCATCTGCTCCCATATCTAATAAGAAGTTAATGCTCCTACCTGCCACTTCAAGAGTCACCTGAGGCCCCTACATCTCTTGATAGATAATAGTCCAATGGGAGTGGAGGTATGAAGCATCAGGCTCTACCACTTTTGAGTCTGCTGAGCTCTGATGATGACTCCCTTGGAAGCACAGTGCATTTCCTTTGGCAGTGGCCGACCTTCTTACAGAAGGCACATTGATTTATATGCAAGGCACAGTGGCCCAGAGGCACGGACTGGGACTTTTACCTTCTCACTTCCTCTGTGAGGGCCAGGGGTTAAAGGGCTGCCTCTGAAGTCGTGGAGAGCACAAGGCTGCAGCTAGAAGCTGGGCCTCTTGGGAGATTTGCTTTATGTTTTCTCTGCCCTATTCCTGTGATGGAAAACTGCAAAATCCAAGTCTAAAATCTGATCCATGGGAGTCTGGAAGCCCAAGGCTGCTTTTGGCAGCTTCCTGCAGATATCAGAAGCAGACTGGACTATAAAATAAACTCCTAGCAATGCCTGTCCCTTCTTTGAGTCAGGGTCAGTGTTAGTGTATGTCCTCAAAGTCTAAATTATCCACCCTTGTAATAAGGCTAGGTTTTCATCTTTTCCCTGAGCAATTTTCTAGACTTTATAAAAATTAAAAAGCTTTATCACACTTTTTTTATTTCTTCAAGGAGTCAAATGATCATAATTTTTTCTCTCTATGTCCTACTTTCTTCCTAATTCATTTCCCTTTTCTAGATTCTAGTTCTCTTTTGGGTCCTAGTCAGGCACTGCTGTGCTTCCTACTTGATAGGTGTCAGATCCCTGGTTGCAGGCTGCCACCCTGTTAGCATGTGCTCTAGTCACTCCCATAATACACTGCTTTTCTACCATGCAGCAGGTGAACATAAATATATGCAAATCTTGCCTGGTCAGATCATACATCAAGATTAGCCTCTCAAATTTGTCTATGAATTTTCCTGGAACTTCTGAAAACTGTTTTAGTTTTTCCTTGCATATGGCTAATTCAGACATAGAAAGGGGTACATATACCTATATAGTATCCCTATTATCATCTGTTACTTCCCAGAGAGGGCAAACATTCAACTTTGCCAGCTGATAAGAGGCCCCACTGCATGTTGTTCTGGTGAAGCTCGGATGTTTCGAGAGTGGGGTATGTATGTAAGCCAGGACTCGAAGGGCAGGGAGAAGATGATGACAGGACACTAGAAAGCTCTGGAAAACTAGAAGAAATTAATAACATGTTGCACACCTCACCAGAACTGGAAGGAGTCTGACTGTGTTCTTATGGGGTGCTCGAACTGACAGGGGAGAGTTCAGCCCCAGCTAAGAAAAGCCTAATATTAAGAGGCACTTGCATTAAAAGGGTAATCAATTATGTGCCATCCCTATTTTGTCTTTTCCTCAATCAAACATATAGTAACCCATTTAAATTTTTTATCCTGACCAAGCATCAGGGAAGCCTCTATGTAAAGTATTTCCTCCTATTTAGTTTCTCTTCTATAAAACAAATTAAGCTGCAAAAAAGGGAGTCAGACCGAACAGGGGAAATGGGGAGGCTATAACTTGTGTATTGTAATGTATTCGTCCATTTTCACACTGCTATGACAAAACTCTTTCAGGAAAAAAGTGACATGCTGGGTTTAGAAAGTAGTGTCCAGCTGCCCTATATCAGCTCATCAAAGATGACCTTAAGGTTAAGAAATGAGAGAAAACTGTTAAGAAAATGTCTCATGTTCTCCATCTTGAGGCTAATTGTTTGCAGGGGTTGTCATAAAAGAGGCTGTCACTAAACAGGCAGATCTGATCCTATCATGTAGGGCTGTTAAATACCACATTTCAACTCCTAGTCATAATGATGGAGAGGTTATTGCTGATCGTTTCTGATAATTAAGGTACAAAAATACTAGGTTCCAAGACATCTCTTTTTTCAGTGTCACTTGGACCAATGGCAAGTTAAATAAGCAATCAGCTAAAAGTCAGAGGATCACTGAGAAAGTAAAAGCTAAACTGTTTGGGGCCTCTTTCCTGGGGCAGCCTCCAGGCTACTACAAAACAGAATCGGTGAGCAGAAAGGTGACAAGATGCAGAGCACTCAGGTGAGGGACAAAGAGCACAAGGTGGACAGTCCAAAAAGAGAAAGTGGCAAACATCTTCTTTAGCTACTTTACACTGTTGGTGGGACTGTAAACTAGTTCAACCATTGTGGAAAAGAGTGTGGCGATTCCTCAAGGATCTAGAACTAGAAATACCATTTGACCCAGCCATCCCATTACTGGGGATATACTCAAAGGATTATAAATCATGCTGCTATAAAGACACATGCACACATATGTTTATTGCACACTATTCACAATTGCAAAGACTTGGAATCAACCCAAATGTCCATCAGTGACAGACTGGATTAAGAAAATGTGGCACATATACAGCATGGAATACTATGCAGCCATAAAAAAGGATGAGTTCGTGTCCTTTGTAGGGACATCGATGCAGCTGGAAACCATCATTCTCAACAAACTATCGCAAGAACAGAAAACCAAACACCACATGTTCTCACTCATAGGTGGGAATTGAACAATGAGATCACTTGGACACAGGAAAAGGAACATCACACACCGAGTCCTATTGTGGGGAGGGAGGAGGGACGAGGGATAGCATTAGGAGATACACCTAATGTAAATGATGAGTTAATGGGTGCAGCACACCAACATGGCACATGTATACATATGTAACAAACCTGCACATTGTGCACATGTACCCTAGATCTTAAAGTATAATAAGAAAAGAAAAAACTTGCCTTCCTGGAGGGTATTTGTAGCTAAAAATAAACTAGATTTCAACTTAGATTGCCACTAAAATACATTATAAACTACAAAGTATTACAAAAATACATATATAATATTAAGGCTATATGTATATCTAAATTTTACCTAAATCTGAATTTGCTTTATTTGACAAAGTCTATAAACAACCCCAGGACAATAAAAATTTTATCCTTAGAAAGTTTGCACCAATCCCCTTTCATCCTATCCCCAACTGCACCTGCCTATGGGTTCCCAGCCTGCCCAGGCTCTGTAGCTTCCATACCCTTCTTCCATTTCCAACTGCTCCTGTGTTGTATATTTTATAATAAATGGTTAAACACAAGTACAGTGTTTGGCTGAGTTCTGTGAGTATTTTAATCAAATTCTTAAACTTGAGAAGGGGGTTATGGGAGTCCCCATTTGTTAGTAGTTCAGAAGTATGTATGGGTACTTGTAGTTTGTGACTGGCATCTGCAGTAAGAGCAGTGTTGTGGGACTAAGCACTGGACTCTAGGGCCTGTGCGGACTTTGGGTGGTGTGAGATGTAAAATGTTAAACAACTAGTTGGTGTTGGAGAACTGCTTTGTATTCCTCAAACTCTACAGATGTAGTGTTCGAAGAAAGACATCGGCCAGGTGCGGTGGCTCACATCTGTAATCCCAACACTTTGGGAGGCTGAGGTGGGCAGATCACAAGGTCAGGAGTTTGAGATCAGCCTGACCAATATGGTGAAACCCCATCTCTACTAAAAATACAAAAATTAGCCGGGCATGGTGGTGGGCACCTGTAGTCCCAGCTACTTAGGAGGCTGAGGCCAGATAATCACTTGAACCCAGGAGGCGGAGGTTGCAGTGAGCCGAGATCGTGCCACTGCACTCCAGCCTAAGCGACAGAGTGAGAGTCCATCTCAAAAAAAAAAAAAAAAAAAAAAAAAAAAAAAAGAAGAAGAAGAAGAAGAAAAAGAAAGAACAAAGAAGAAGACATCACAGGGGCTGGAGCTGGAGAAAGACTAGGTGTCTGGGGAAGAAAGGCTCTCTTCTCCTGTATATAGGCTGTCACACTACACATTCTCCTGTGATTCCAGATCTTCTCCCCGGGTGAGAGGGGACTAAAAACTTCAGAACAGACCCCCTTCACCTACAGCTACCATCACATACATTTCACTCACTTACAAACATACTCTTAGGAGGTATTAATGTGGCCATGTCCCTCCCAGAACTAAGTACCGCCCTCAGCAATCCCATCACAGTGCCTTCTCTTCTAGTTTCTTGCCAAAAACCTACACAAGTGCCCATGGGTATCCTAGTTTAGTTCTACCCTCAGACACTGAATCTGCAGCAGCAATCTGTTCTCTCCACCACCTGTTAATAATCTCAACTGCTTGCATGGACACAGGAGTAATTCTGAGTATAGCCCCTCCTAGACCATTATCTTTAACACAAATCAGTCCTTCCACCTACCTTTTACTCTCCCCCACTCATGGATTTTTGGTGGCTCCTTTCTCTTTTCTACATTTTTCCCCACAGTCTCTCTTTTACGTGTACACAGTGTGTCCAGGATCACCCATTAGATACCTAAATCCAGTGTATACTGAAATTCAGATGTCTGGAAGTTCAAGATCATGTCCATAATCCGGCTGTTGCTTTTCTTTAAAAAGCATTTAGCCTACATGTACATTTTTCTTTGCTTCTTTTGAAATATACATATATACAAATTATTTTAACAGCTAAATAAACCTTAACTTTTTTTTTTTTTTTTTTTGACTCAGGATTCTCTTTACCTAGGACCTGAGAACCATTACTTTGTTTTTGCTTTTGATTTGGCAAAGGTTTTGGTTCCCCGCCCCCCCCCCCCCATTTTCAGCCTTTTAAAGAAGACACAGATGTGTTTAGAATAATAAAGCTCATTTTAAGGTCACACAAAAGTTGAGCACAAAGAATAGGATTCAATTCAGCAATACAGAGTAATGAAGAGTAAAAGACACTAAGTTTCTCCAACAGAAAACTAATCATCCAAGGCGATTATATTAAAGGTGATAATATCTGGAGCCTAAAGTATTTAACGCTGCAAAAGCAAGAACAGTTTAGGGTATAAACTGAGCAGTGGAATTTTTAGCTGTGCCTTGGTTTCTACTTATTACTTAAGAAAGATTAGCATAGTTTTGTGTAGTCTTTAGTATACAACATGCATCCATGTAAATTAAACAGTATTTTCTACAATTGTGTGACTATAAGGCCACAGTATTTATTTTGAATAAACCTCTTAAATAGTAATTTTAATATTAATATTATTAATTTGAAATATAAAGCATTATAGCTTTAAGTTTATATAACTTTATTATAAGTATTAATTTGTTTGAATTAAGTTTATATAACTTTAATATAAGTATTAATTTGTTTGAAATATAAAGTATTATAAAATATTGTAATTAAGCTTACAGATAATTTTAAATATATATACATTATGACTAGTATATTAAAATTATTTATATGTAGACATTTATATTTAATACCCAAAGAAAATTTACTACCACATTGCTATAGTAGATATTAACCTGACATGCTTATTAATTGATCCTATAGGTATAATTATAGGTCAACATAATTTTACAGCCTATTCTTTTATTTTACTAAATTAGGAATGCCACTATTCCAGGACAAATAAATGCAGTTGATGTGGCCACCCAAGAATCATAGTACCTCTTTAGTTAGCTATCTTGCAGTCTCTGATATAACTCTACCATGTGAATAGAGCGAATTCCAATTCTTCATCAAATAGTGCCGGTGGAGGTTGTCAGGTGTGTTACAGTATAGATTCCCAATCCAACGGCCAGCAGATGGGAGAGCAGCAGAGGAGGAAATTCTGCTCAGAATAAGCTCTCTTTCTTCATAATACTTGTGTGTCTCATGCTGAGAGTAGTACTGCACTTTCAGGTGTTTAGAGAAGAACTTCCTTGGGGGAATATTTTCCGGTCAATTTGACCAATGTTATATGTAATCTGAATTTGTCTTTAAGATTCTTTCAACCTCTTTTCTTCTCTCAGTACAGTTTTACTCAGACTGAGAGCTGTCTTTCTCTTCAATGCTCTGAGTATCTGTGTCTAAGCCCTATTACTATCACATGGTGTCTGTCTGTGAGTGAGAACTCCTGGAGCTCCTCTATCTAGATCCATGCTGTGTATCCAGCAATATTCTTTTTGTGTCACTATTATAAACAGAAACTGAGGCTGAAACATTGCTCCTGTTCCCCCTATCGCAAAAGTGCAATTCTACCCAGGAGCCCTGCAGGCTCTCCTCCCGCAGCTCAGGGACCCCGCTCTGTAACGCGGCACTGCAGTGCATCTGTGGCAGTTGTGTTCCATGTAAAATGTGAGCTGCCAGCTGTGGGCTGTGCCTCAGTGGTAGATGGCAGGGTTTGGGAGAGGACACAGGCCACCAGGAGAGGGCAAGCAGAATTGCTGCAGCCCAGGGCTTAGGGAGTAGGTATCCATTGCTTTGAAATATAAATAGCCAGCCCAGCACGGTGGCCCACGCCTGTAATCCCAGCACTTTGGGAGGCTGAGGTGGGCGGATCACAAGGTCAGGAGATCAAGACCATCCTGGCTAACATGGAGAAACCCCGTCTCTACTAAAAATACAAAAAAATTAGCCAGGTGTGATGGCGAGCACCTGTAGTCCCAGCTACTCCGGATGCTGAGGCAGGAGAATGGCGTGAACCCAGGAGGCGGAGCTTGCAGTGAGCCGAGATTGCACCACTGCACTCCAGCCTGGGCAACAGAGCAAGGCTCCGTCTCAAAAAAAAAAATATATATATATATATATATGTATATATATATATGTATATATATATGTATATATATGTATATATATGTATATATATGTATATATATACATATATATGTATATATATATGTGTATATATATGTATATATATATGTATATATATATATATATATAGCCAAGATGATAGTACCCTATCTCACTGTTTCTGTAAGAGATTGAGAGTGACTTAGAGCTGAAGGTAAGGTAGGCTTACCTGCAACAGGCACCTGGCTCTAAGTTGCAAAACTGCCTCCTATCATGATGTTGGAAGTTTATTGTTTCTTTGCATATAACCAACCAGTATACAGAAGACCTCCCCAATTACCAGGTGAGTTTAGGATGAACTATGTATGACCAATGGTTTGTACAGAAGGGAGGCAGGAGAATCGGGTCTGGAGGCAGAGAACTTAAGGCCAATTTGTGCTGACTTCCTAAAAGAAAAAAAAACCAAGGTCTGGAGGCAGGGACCCTAAGGCCACTTAAGGCAAACTTCCAACAGCTAAACCAAAAGAAAAAAATCCCATCTCCCCACACCTGAGTAGCAAACGCTCAAAGGCTACTCTCCCTACAACCCTTCCCCTTCTACCACTTCTCAGATGGAAAGGGAAGGTGCCTTGGAGTGGCTGCAGGCCAAGCACCGGCCATCCCTTCATCTGCATAGGGTGCCAATTTACCTAAGCCTTTAGTTAGCCACGGACCAAATCCTTCATCCAGATCAGTGGTAGCTGATAGGGACCTTAAAAGGAGTAGTTAAAACCCAGAAAACGTCATAACCATGACCTTGAGTCATTTGCTCAAGCCCACACCCGCTTTATTCCTTACCTTAATAAATTTCTGCTTTTGATGCTTCCTTCCTGTGTTTTGTTCCTTTGTTACTTTGTGCATTTTGTTCAATTATTTGTTCAAGTTGCCAAGGACCTGGACAACTCACTCACGGTCTTCCTTCTGGGAACAGAAGTACAGGTAGATGTGAACGCGTGTGATTGGTGCTTAAACTCACACAGTGCCCCACACCACCGGAGAAAAACACACAGTTACAGCCTGTGTGTCCAAATTAGGTCCAGATTAGGTCCAAAAACAAATAGCAAAACAAGAAGATTGCCTTTAATCTTTTCCCTCCACTTCTAAACTCTGGAGGACAAGGCTGTGAAGAGATCTGAAGACATGGTGCTCTCTCCTCCTGTGGCCCCAACATTCTTTGTTTACTGTCTGGTATTTGAAAGGAAGAGGAACCTTTGATAGAGGAGGTGGTCGGAGGCTGGTTAGGCAGGTAGAGACAGAGGGTCTGGGGAGAAGGAAAACACCTGTAGGACCGCACCTGCACCACCCCTGTAGTTAGCGGGAAGAAATGTGGTTAAGAACTTCCTCTAAGGCCAGGATGTTGCTCCAAAGGGACTGTCCCAACTTAGGAACAGGTGCAATAAACCAACCTAAGTGTCTTTAACTTGACCCAGCTCATTATAAGGTCATTAACATGACATTAGCATTGTGGTTTTAGCTCCCCCCCTGTAAGTTTCACTTAGGCACTCATGGGTAACAACCAAAATGGAGTCACTGTGGCCAATCCCAAGCATCCGCAGATGCAACACCCTTAGTGGGGAACTTTACCCATCCCATTTGGGCAGAACCCACAGAAGACATACTTGTTCTTGCCACATAAAAGACCTAGACCTCAGCCTCATTTCTGGCAACCTGCTTTCAGGTCCCCTCTTGCTTCTGAGAACTTTGCTTTTGCTTAATAAATCCTACTTTGCCTTACTCACTCTCTGGCACCCGTGTGCTTCATTCTTTTCGGTCGTGGCACAAGAGTCCCGACCTGGCTCAATCGAGGAGACCATCACATCTCCACCAAACGGTAACTGGGAAACCGTGGTCTTCACGTGGATGCTCTCAGCTTGCAGCACCAGATCTCTCTGGGGGCACTGTCCCACCCACCCTTGAGCCTGAGAAAAGTTGGTAGAGAGGCTGGTGCGTTACTTCCAGCAGAAAAGAAGTGTTCAGGCCCTCACTTCCCTGAGGAAAGAGAGGCCCTCATAGCTGCGCTCAATGTGGCAGCCACCTGCCATATGTAGCTACTGGGCACCTGGAATGTGACTGGTTTGAAGTAAAATGTGCTGCAAACATAAAATACACCGTGAGTTTAGAAGAATTAGATCAGAAATATACTTTATTTCTAATCGTATATTGATCACATATTAATACAATATTTTGGATACAATGGATTAAAAATTATTACCAACAATTTCACTCTAAACATTATTTTTGACGTGGCTAATAAAAAACAGAAAATTCACAAATAGCTAACATTTTATATTTTAGAGGATTGCTTCCCTCTTAAATCAGGTGTCCTACTCAAAAGACTAGCGGCCAGAAGGGTTATGAAATCTAAAAATATTAAAATAATTGTCATTATATTGCTTCCACTTGTGAAAAAGTGTGTGCCTGTGCATGCATGTGTGCGCGTCCGTATCTACGTGTGCGCGCGTGTGTGTACGTCTGTGTGTCCGTGCGTGCGTGTATTTTATAAGTGGACATAACCTTACACACAAGGTTAAAAAGAGACCCCTGGGCTGCTTCAGGTCAAGCCCGGAGAGAAAGCCCTGCCTGAAAGGGCCTGGAGGCCCCAGGTTGTCACTCTTGCCTCATCAGTGGAGTGTGTGGTCGCGAATTCTGTTACTCATGGCCCGAGGGCGGGGATTGGAGTATTATCCAATCAGAGTGTCGGAGTGAGAACTGCCCAATCAGGCGCGCAGCCAGAGAGGAGGCGGTGGCTTCCGGGATGTGGCGCGGCCTTTTCCTCTGGTTCCTGCCAGGGCTTGGGTTAGGGCTTCAGCTGTCTGCGTCCTCGGCTCCGGGAGGCCTCGGGGATTCAGCAGCAGCCCCAGCCTCCCGTCGCTCTGTCACCAGCGGGTATTGGATGATTTGTAGCTAAGACTCCCGGATCCCCTGAAGTGGGGAAATGGTGAGTGTGCGGGGCAGGGCGTCCCGAGGCTGGGGGGGCCTCATCGGCAGCGGCGGGAAATGGCGGCTGCGGGACCGAGTCTGTGAACAGAGTCCCCGCTGCCGCCGCTCAGCCCTCGGTCCTCAGTCCCCTCCGGTGAGGGTCCCGGGCTCCTGTCTGTCCCCGCACGGCGGCTCTGCCCAGCCTGCAGCCCTCCTCGTTCAGCTCTGCGCCGGCAGCCCCGCACCTTCCCCGGGCTGTGGGGTGAGGAGCTCTCCGGGAAGACGCCGGCGCGGCCTGCGCGGGCACCGCGTGGGAGGAGCTGTGGTCCGGGGTCCTGTCCCTTCTTTACCCGGTTCCGAATGAGATCGAGGCCCCGTCAAAACAGAGTTCATGTGAGCAAGCAGGACTCATTAACGGGACAGCGACCCCGTGGCTCGCGGTTTGGGCCAGCGGGTCTTGAAGGAAAGGCCTTTGTGAGGTGTGTGAGGAAGGGAAGCCATTCACCCGCCCGCCCCAACTTTCCCACCGGTCCCCTTGCCCTGAGCGCCTCCTCCGCGTGGCTGTTCCTGAGTGGCATCTTTTAGAATAGGCTGGTGGCGTGTGCACAGCGCTTCGCTGAGTTCTGTGAGTGGTTCTGCCACATTATGGAACTTGAGGAGGTTGTGGGCACCCCTGGTTTGTTGCAGACGTTCAGAAATGAAGACAGGTGTCCAGAGGCAGGGACTGGCGTCTGCAGGGGGGCAGCTGCGGGAAGAGCGCTGAGCTTGTGGGTCTGCGCTGACTCTGGGTGGGGTCGTTAGTGAGTTGCTGGACACCCCGTTGGGGTTGAAGCATTGGCTGGTGTTGAGGAAACTCCGCAAGTTTTCTGTCAGAAGAAAGACATGGCTGAGCCTGGGCTGGAGGAAGATGCCTAGTGTCTGCGGGAGGCGCGACTGGATTTTGCACTTGCGTGGTCCTGCTGGTCTCCTCCTGGGGAGAGGGGACTGAGAACTCAGAGGAAAGGAGTTTTGAGAAACATCCCTTCCCTTCACCCTGCTGCCAGCCCCCACCCAATGCTAACCCACTCCTGAGCGCGCCCACCGGTATTCGCATTGCCACACTCCTTCCAGTACAGGGTTCCACCCTCAGGAGTTGTGCCCATGGCTGCTTTGCTCCTAGCGTTTTCTGCCAAAAACACACGCAGTGCCCAGAAGTCTCCTGGCTCATCTCAACCGCAGATACTGAATCTGTAGCAGGAACTTGCTTCCTTCACCCACCCAGCCTTCTGGACCGCCTGATCCTAATGTCTTCTGTCTTTATAGATACAGGAATCAGAGCATAGCCCTGCCTCAGCCTGTACCTGTAGTACAAACCAGTGCTTTAGTCAGTCCTGCCCTGCTGCCACCCATGGCTCTTGATAGCTGCTTTCTCTCTTCTGCTTTTTCCTTCCCCACAAATTCTCTACGGTGTCCATCCCTCAGGTGCCTATGAGAATTCAGACGTTAGTGAGTTCAAGACAAGGTCTTTAGGCCTGGATGTTGTAGGAGCAAACACAAATTAGAAAAGGCTTAATGCTTTCTCTTTAGAATGAGGGAAGAATTTTTGCTCTTCTCCCTTTTCTTAAAGCATTTAGTTTGAGAACTTTTATATTTAAATATTTTCTCTTCTTCTTTGAAATATGTGTAAGTCATTTTTTATCAGTTAAATAGGTCATTTGTCTTTTTTGGCTCCAAATTGCCTTCATCTGGGACCTGGGAACTATTGCTTTGAAATGTAAATAGCAAGAACATACACCCTATTTCACAGTTTCTGTAGGAGACTAGGAGGCTGCCTTCAGCAGGTACCTAGCCACATTGCAAATCTACATCCTGTCATGAAGATGTGGATGTTTTTTTCTTTAATTATTAGAAAAAATTAGAAAACCCAGATGACCTCTCAGATTACAAGGTGAAATTATAATAAATTGTGTATAACAAATGGTGCTTTCAAGGCTTCTACTTGAGATTTAATTATAGTGACTTTCTGTGTTTGCATTCTCTTAGATTGTGATGCACATCACATTTTGATTTAATTATACAACAAAACTTTTTCTTGCGGTTCTGTTATTGTGGAGACTTTTTTAGGATTGCAGATGTTTTAGCTTTTAGTTATGTTTTCCACACACTGTCCAGAATTACCAGATGTTGTACACAAAATGTCCAGCAGTCTTCACTTCAGAAAACATTCTTTCTTAAGATTCCAGTCACAACCTAAAATTGTGCGGCAAAGTGTTTCCCAAATCTGCAAACAGAATGGTCTCTCTCTTGGGATCTACAGTCCTTTCTAGAGCAGTTAGGCTAAATTTCTACAAAAATAACTTTTCAGGACAGTAATCAGTTATTTCACCTCCTTCAGTGCTCCTGGCATCTTCCATTCTGACACTGATTTCAGAGATTTGGGGCCCATAAACCTAACCAGAATCACACATACGCATCGATTAAACCTGAGAAATTCTCCCTCCCACCTCCCCTTCCCCAAATGCCCACAAATGTGCATGGCTCACCAGCCCTCCAAGACCTAAATGTGCAGTTCTAGATTCTGAATTTATGTCCTGGAATTTGATAAAAGAACTTTTATCTGAGAAATATAAGTTTTTAAATGTATCAGACCCAGAGATGTGTTAAAAAGAGACCACAGTCACATACCGTTCCCCTCCTTGAACTATTTGTCTTTTGAAATTGCTTGCTATTGCCACAAGTGTCTGTAAATTAACCTAATAATGCCACGCTGGACACTATAACCTATATCCTATAGCTTAACTATGTATATGACCAATCACTAACCAATGTTACTTCTATAAACCAATAAGAATATCTGACACCTTTCTATCAGTCTGCTCTGGCTTCCTTTTTGCCTTTAAAAATATGCTTGTAACTGCTTCTAATTGGAGTGTATATTCAGGGCAACTTTATACTCCAGGATTGCAGTCTTCAAGCTTTGGCTCAAACTCTGTACTTATGTTACCCCAATTTTTTCCTTTTAGCTCAAAATATTCTTTAGAATGTGTTGAAGGAGGCTTCATGAGAAGGTCTTTCCTCTGATTTTACTCTGCTTCCTGTAACTCAAGAATGCAGCACACATTGATCTCACCTAGAATCTGCACGCAAAAGCTGGCCTCTGCCTAAGAGTCACAAGACAGGGCCAGACTGTGGGTTGAAGAGATACAGGAAAGTCATAGAAGGTGTTTTCTGCATCATGAGAGGTCAACATAGACATCTTAAGCCCCACTTTCAGAGTGGAGCCCTTTGAGTTTTCTGGATCTTGTCCAGTGACCTGCTACAGCTGTGTAAGAGGCTTCTGGTGTGAACACAATGCTGTGACAGAATCTATAAATGTAAACAAGCACCTTAGCAGTGGGAAGTCAAGGCCACTAAATATCCAGAGCCATAATCCCAACTGTGCCTCCCTGTGTTACTAGAGTACTTTTGTCCTTCCCCTGCCTGAGTTAGCTGATCAGGGACAGGGGATATCACATCCGGATCCAGGATCTGCAGCTCCATCAGGGCAGTTCCATTTTCTGTTTGCACCCCGCAAAGTCAGCCTGAGTCTCTCCTGCCTGGATCACTATGGGGGCATCAGCCTAGGGTCACTGGGGACACTCTCAGCAGCGTCAGTGAGTATTTGAGACATTTGAGGATGTCCTGTGCAGACTGGGGTCAGTGTTTCATATGGTCATTAGGAAAAGAGATGAAATAGTCATGGTCCCTACCATCAAGGAACTTGCATTCTAGAGCACATGAATAAATGATTAAATTCAGTGTCATGTATTCAGTACAAAGATGAAAACTGTACAGGAGACTTAAGCTTTATTTGGGTTACTTCCCTTTTATTGTTTGGTGAGTTTTGATGCCACCACCTGCAGGGCTGTTTATGGACAAAAGAGAAGTCATTATTTGTATTGTGTTTGCCTTGCTAAGAATAAATATTTAGCTTCAAATATAATTGGTCAGGAAAAACAAAAGGGTTTTGGTTAAATTCCTTTTTATTGTATGTTACAGATGGGGAAGTGGCAAAATAGATAAAAATTACACAAACTCTGGGAATCAAATTTCTCTTGGATGGGCTTAGAAAAGACAAAACTGAAACTACTTAGTGGCCTAGAAAGCAGAAGCCTAGGACCTATTTTCTGTCCCAACTCTGCCCAGATCCACCATCTACTGAACCTTGTCCAGGTCTGACCCCACACTGCAATGCCTCACAGAACTGCTTAGAGAAGATGAGAGTTTGGGGTAGCTATTCATACTCTCTCCAGAGCTGGTGCTCCCAATTTCCTGAAACCCAAAAGCAGATAAGTGGGGAAAAGCAATGTACTTTGGGGCCTTAAATTATTTTACAAAAAATTAAAACCAGTATTTCTAGAGACATCCCATCCAGCAACCTGTTCTCCATCTTTGCAGTTTCAGTGGATTTTTCACAAGTCTCATAGTAACTACAAACACAAAAATAAAAAATTCCTGAATTGTACTTAAAACTTTCTTCTATGTCTGTCCCCTTTATCTACATTGAGCTATTATTCTATGCATTTTTAAAAAATCACTGATAGGAAAACAAGAAAAAACAGAAAATGCTGGGACCCTGCATTTAAATCCTGGGAAGTATTACACACTTTGTACCCACCTCCCAGGATGCTATGAGAATTAGCACACATAATATGAGCTTCCCAGCACAGTGCTCTGTTACATACTCCTGAGCACATAGTACGTGCTCCATAAATATCACATTAATGCATGTGGATGTGCTGTTTTTCAAATGCAGACTTACTCAGACATTGCAACCATCTCCAGCCTCTGTAACCTTTAAAGGGCTTGCAGAGAATGCCATCTTTCAGGATGATGATTGCTGGTCTTGTCTTCAGATGAAAAGTATTTGTATTGTGATAAGGGTGTTGGGGTAAGGGACTCTGCTGTGTCTGCTTTCTCTAGCTGAGTGGTACTGTAATGGATCTAGGGGGAGGAGCATCAGCATTAACGGGAGACTTGCTGTAAAAAGCTAATTTGTGGACCCTTTTCAAACCTGCAGAATTGTGTTACTTACAGTAAGGCCTAGAATACCAAATTTATATGCACATTGAAGCTTGAGAGGCAATGTTTAACTAAGTGACCCTCAGCCCAGTCTTCCAGTAGAATCACATGGCAGTTTGAAGAGAAACAGTCACCTGTTCCCTCCCTACAGATCCTGTTAAGTTTCTTGTGTGACATTAACAGCGAGGCCAGGGTCAAGCATGAGGGCTTCCAGATACTTTAACGAGACATGAGTTCACCTTTTGTTCCAGGAGGTCATAGGACCTGCTTTGCTTGGTTTTTGTAGGGACAGGTGAGTGTAGCCTATATTTCTACTGCAGCAACAAAAATTGCTGGCATGCCCTCCTTTTTCCTCAGAGTTATAGAATACTTTAGATAACATTACTGTGTTAAAAGTCATTTTATCAGATAATTCCAGTCAGTCCCATAAGTCACAACTAGTTCTCTTATTTCACTTATGGTCAAATTAAGAACTGTCACATGATAAATATGTGTTTTCAGGAACTCTTAACATTCAGGGATGTGGCCATAGAATTCTCCCCTGAAGAGTGGAAATGCCTGGATCCTGCCCAGCAGAATTTATATAGAGACGTGATGTTGGAGAACTATAGAAACCTGGTCTCCCTGGGTATGGATAACTTTTAATACGTAATTCCTAGTACTTTCTCAGAGTTTCATTTTCTTTCTTTGTAGAATGTCTCTTGGGAGCTTCTGCTTTGCATTAATTAATTTTCAGTTCCTTTCTACAAGAAAAAAATTGGGAATTTGCTGGTGTAAAAAAAAATCTTTAGGATGTTTCATCATTGCATAAACCTTCTCTTTTCTTGAACTAATTTGTGTTCTTCACTCTAGGATAGTAGTAATTCTAGAAATTCAGTGATGTAAAATACTGTTTTCCACATCTTAAAATCCAATTTGCACCACTTATTTTTGATTCAGTAGTACTGGGTAGTGGAACTTAGAACCCGCAGATTTAAAATATTTAAGTATTCTAAAGATTCTGTCAGGAAACAATTTTTGGGTTAAATTTCTTTATTCTACTTAGCATAGTAATAGATTGGTCATTGGAGTATCCCCAGCAATAGTCATGTTAATTTTTTTTTTTTAATAAAACAGGTTTTATGATCTCCAACCCAGACCTGGTCACCTGTCTGGAGCAAATAAAAGAGCCCTACAACTTGAAGATACATGAGACAGCAGCCAAACCCCCAGGTAGGTGAGAGTGAATGAAGGAGAGGACACAGGCAAGGAGGCAAAAGGTCAGGAAGGAAGCCAGGCCTTCAAATGTAGTTTGGGAAACTGTGCCAATGAAAATAATTTCTGAGAAGGCTGCATTTTTTCTCTTATTCACAAATAGAGTCATCTTCTGTCCCATGCTCTTAAATCTTCTAAGAATTTCCTTTTTTTCTTCAGTGATCTCCATTCAAGTTTACAGGGAGAGCCAGTGTCCACTTTATCGCTTGTAAGGGGCTGCATGATCTGACTGCTGTTCCATTGCTTTTAGAGACATAGGAGTATTTGTATTATTGAGGACCTCTATGTTAAAGTATTTTTTCAAATATTATTTTTGCATCAGGCCTAAAATATGTAAGGTGAGTAGTGGACATAATGGGATTTGGTTTAGAAATCCCAGGAACACGAAGGACAGATGTTGCATCTTTTCCACTTAGTGATTTTTAATCCTGTAGAAGTTGCAAATGTAATTCTACAAAAACTCTTACTCAAAAGTTTATCAGAACAATAAGCATTTTTTCAAACATGAAAAAAATGTTATTTTACTTCAAAATGTTATTTAGTATAAACTGAAATTTGTGATTTAAA
This sequence comes from Chlorocebus sabaeus, assembly GCF_047675955.1. Taxonomy (NCBI): domain Eukaryota; kingdom Metazoa; phylum Chordata; class Mammalia; order Primates; family Cercopithecidae; genus Chlorocebus; species Chlorocebus sabaeus. The sequence continues at coordinate 301,035 of NW_027327539.1, read as the reverse complement.
CTCTATATATTCAAATTTTCAAATTATAATATAGTTTAAAGCACAGGTTTTCAAACTCTTGGCTTCCCTGGGCCACTTTGGAAGAAGATTTGTCTTGGGCCACACTTAAAATTATAAAATACACAAACAATAATGATAGCTGATGAGCTAAGAAACAAGAAATAGGTTTGTGAATAATTTTTGTGATACCGCAAAAAGTCCTCACACTCAAAGGATTGGATACCATTGGTTTAAAGTATCTACTCACCTTCTAGATTTTTCTTTTTTTTTTTTTTTTTTTGAGATGGAGTCTTGCTCTGTCACCAAGGCTGGAGTGCAGTGACATGACCTCGGCTCAGTGCAACCTCCGCCACCCTGCAACCTCCACCTCCTGGGTTCAAACGATTCTTCTGCTTCAGTCTCCCGAGTAACTGGGATTACGGGTGCCTGCCACGGGGTTTCACCATGTTGGCCAGGCTGGTTTTGAACTCCTGACCTCAAGTGATCCGCCCACCTCCGCCTTCCAAAGTGCTAGAATTACAGGCGTGAGCCCAGCCCAACTTCTAGATTTCTTAAATGTACTATGTCATTAACCAGCTTAGAACATTCCTAAGTGTATGTTAAGCTCTCATTTGTTACCTTATTTCTTAATAAACTATTATCTTATAATTTTGTGTTATTTAGTAGGAAGCCTACTGGGATTCTGTCATTGAACTATAATCCATCTATGTATAGAACTATGTGTCACACACATACACATACCTATATAAGTCATATATGTGTATAGGAAATTCTCACTTAACATTGTTGATAGGTTCTTGGAAGCTAAGTAAAGCAACATATTGTTTAAGAAAACTAATTTTACCAGAGTTTAATTGATAAAAACAAGTTATGTTTAAATGGCATATAGCAACATTGTTTCATTTAAAGATGCAGTTTTCAAGAACCTATTTTGAACACTAAATGAGGACTTAGATATATCTGGGTTTGTGTGATTTGGATTTTTCTGGTAAAATTGTATAACTATATATTTAATTTGTACAATGTAATGATTTG